>NW_028288748.1:300000-450000 GCF_059628265.1 Tinamus guttatus
TTTATATGAGAATGAAATTAGGGATGGAATATAAACATATACACATTTGAGACAGTTGTAGAAATGATCTAAAAACTTACTTTATATGTACCCTAAAAAGGAATCTGAACAGTATGATTTGGTAAGAGGCTTCTCTACTGATCTAGTGGATGATCCCCATCTTTGTCTTTTTTCACTCTATCATTATTAGTGACATCTAAATTCCCTTGTTTTGCACTCTTCGTTATAGTACCCTGACAAAAAGTAAAAAATTCCTTGTTATACAGACATTTTGGGAATGTATTATATAAACTTAGAATATTTTCAGTCAAATTTTTTCTCAAATTTACCCATACATTTCCATCATCTTATTAAAGATGAGTTCAAATGTGTTTTATTTAACGCACTAGTGGATGCATTACTACGCTAGGAAATCTCATGGAAATTCATGTGCTTAATGCTAAAGTGCCTCCCATCCAACACCCATTTCAATTAAAGCGTGACATTGACACAGACTTAATGCCCTCAACTGCTCATTTGACACAATCTCATGCAGCGATATCTCCCCAAAACAGGAAGTCGCCTTCGCATATCCTTTGCATTATGTATTCATTTTAAGATTAGTCACATGGCTAATGAGCAGCTTGGAGGCTGTCCAGTTTGCTACACTGTGTCATGCTTACTTTCCTGCCACTCTGCTTGCATTAACTCCCTGTGATATTGCCAAAGAATGTATGGAGCAAAAATTGCTCTTATCCATTTGTTCTAGAAAATGATTGCATTCTCTGCCATTTGGAAATCGTACGTGTTGTTGATTGCAATTAAATATTAAAAGCATGCTGAAATCATTTCCTTTTCATGAAGTGCTAACCTCTGAAATTGTGCTCGCATATGCTCTGTCCAGTACTAAAGGAATTTTTCACCTTCCCCTCCTCGTTTACTTACAAAAATAATGTTCCTGTCTCAAAAGGTATGGCTACAAGAAGTCTAAAACACAGAAATTATTCCTGCTTTATCTGGAAGTACAATTATATTCAAAGTGAAAACATCGAAATTAACATTTCAGATATCCTTTAACTACTCAATATTCTATATAAATATGCAAACACCTATTAATATATTTAAGTGTATGTTTATTTATTTACATTTGTACATAATGCCAAATGCTCTGTTTATCAAGACCTTACAGCTTTTCCAAACTGTGACAATCAGATAAGACAAAGAGAAGTTTTATAGCCCTTTTTTAACTACGATCACTTAATCTGACAGGGTCACTAATCAGAGGATTTCTCTGAATAAACTCCCACTGCAGCAAAAATGCACTGAATAACAGAACAGCAGTCTATGACAAAAAAAAGGAATAAGAATGTGTCTGGATTTTTAATGATGCATGAACATTATTACACTTTTATATGGACTGAACCTGCTTTGGCTTTGTTTTTCACCTAGAATATCAACAAATTATATCAGTCGTCCTCATGTGCCTTGGGAATAGGCTTCATTGTCTCATCTTCTCTAACTACAGATAATGTTCACGGGTTTTATTTTACAAGAAACTATAGATGAAAAAAAAAAAAAAAACTAAAATTGTTATTCCACTCCCATGACAATTTTAAGGTGGAGAGTGAAAAATTAAACTGGGTCATGGTCTTAAATAATCCACAACAAAAACTGTTTGCATATCGAGAAATATTATGCAGTTTTCAAGGTACTGTAAGAGGTTCAAACGAGGACAAAACAAGGGGAAGGAGGGCAAAAAAGGGGAAAGCTAATTGTTTAAAGTAGTTAAATGGACAGCAAAACATTAAATATTTATAGTTAATTGGTCACGGAGGATATTCAAGTTTTTCAAGTTTTAAAGTGATTAGCCTCTTGGATTTGAAAGACAGTAATGTTATTTACAAAGGTACCTCCAATTGCTTCCCTTCCCTGTTTCCTCCTCCTCATTTTATTAATATATCTCCTAGGAAAATCCCTGTCACAAGGCAGGCAGGTATAATATCCTTCCTGTCAACACTAATCCACTTAAATCGAGGCTAAATTTGCATGGAAGAACAGTGATTACTGCTCCATCCCCAGAGAGAGTTGGGTAGCTGGTGTATGAACATTAAGGAAATGCATTGAGGCTTTTATTAGATTCTTATGCCCATGTAAAGCAAAGGAAATTATAGACTGTACCCTAAAGATTAACTAACTGCAGCAGAGTAGACTCAGCTGGTTGGTTAATATTTGAAATATGTGCGTTATCATTCTGTCACATAATATAATACTTTTGTTATTTCCATTGAATGTCACCTTTTCAGTGACATTCACAGAAACTGCTGTGGCTTAAAATTAAAACTAATAATACCACAGGAGGGCAGGAAATGATATTTTCAAAGAGGCATCCAAGGGCAGTGTGTCTAGAAAATTTTAGGACAGACAGCTCATGAGTTGCACAACTAGGATACGAATTCCTGAGAAACTAAAAAGGGGCCTAAAATGCATGACATAGAAGAAAGGCAATATATTGATTTTTACAGAGGCCAGTGATCTAAGTCATAGCTGAAAATCTAAGTTCAATTTTGTGCTTTATCACTCTGCTGCAAGGTGGGAGGGTGTATCATGTAAAGGTTTATTTTGTACATGGCCTGGTTTTACTTTTTTTCCTCAGCATCTCCTGCTGGGTTACTGTGAAAACAAACAAACAAACAAACAAAATCCTAACTAAACAGATCACTGTTCTGTCTCAAAAAGATAACTTTTCTGTTACATAAAACATCTTTTTGTGGCTTGTTCCTTGAAACCTTAGAGGAATAATTTCCCCTCAGGCAACTCCTGTTATCAATACAGCTTTGGTCCTGGACACGGAAATTCTGGGTCACCATTTATTCTGTCAACCCAGAAAATTCGCTAGAGCTCTAATATCTTAGCAGACATCTAGAAAATAACTTACAATATCCCTACCTGTCAATGTACAAAAAACATTGAGATGAATTCTAGGATTTGAAACCCATGTCTAATGAAACTTCTAGTCATATAAACTTTTTTCAGTGTAATGGGATTTTTAAAAGGTATTTACCACTATATTTCATACAACAAATTATTTCTTCTATTTTTTATTTTATTTTATTATGTCCAATGTTGAGGGGTGATACCAGAAATACATCCAACAGGACACACAGGTACTTATAGCAAAAGATTATACCTTGCTGTTTAGTACATATTCTAAAGTATGAATAGAAAATAAGCCAGTCTCAGGATGTCCTCAGCATGCTCTGAGAGACAGAAGTGCTGAGTGGATAAAACTCACAGTCCTACTTCCAGCTCTGCCCCTGGCAAGCTGCGTGAATTTGAATTCAAAATTTCACATCTCTTCCTATCATCTCCCTCTCTTTTCCTCTTTAGAGTGTTGGTTTTACAGGGTAGAAGTTGCCTCTTACTCAAGGAGACCTTCATCCTGATTAGGTCCTCTAGGCATTCCTGTCATGTGCACTTATAACGCATCATAAGCTTTCTTTCTCTTTATGATTATGTGTCAGTAGCTACTAATTCTCTTCTCTTTTCCAATTACATGTGATTAGATTTTTTTTTTCCTGAGTGCAACAAATGAATTGGCTGAAATGCCCTTGTGGCTTTGCCTTCTTTAGAGTTGTTGGTAAAAGTAGGAAATTATGGAAGGAGCAGGGGCTTAAGGTTTAGGACCAGAAGCCATTTTATTGAGCATCAGACCAAACATATATTCTCAGAGTATGTGAGCATACACTGTACACGCGCTCCCTCCCCCTGCCTCCAGCCAATTCCTTGACTCTATTGCTATCTGGGTCCAACCCTGCTAACGGACAACAGGTAAACAACCAGAGATCGGTGCGTCCAGCCTGTGTTTTAGGTTTCTCTCTCTGCTAATCTGTCATTCCTAACTTTCACAGTTTCTCACTCCTAACTTTCACTGTTCCCACAGCTTCCCACAGTTTCTCATGGTTTCTCAGTTTCCCACATCTCCCCCCTTTTTGTTTTCTAGCACCAGGCATAGTTAAGGACCCAAAACGCAATAGCCAAGGAGTTGGCTTTGGCAATGCTGTAAAACCTCCCAACAGTTCAGCAAGTTCTTCTTCTTTCCTTCAACGGTAGTGACTAAATTCGCATTCTTCTTTAGAACAGTTGTTATCGTTCTTTCCACTAAGGCACGTATCAATTGTATGAGACATGGCAAATACATACAAGGGATTATGATTACAGTTAGCACTATACATCCCATTACAAATATTCGTTTGAGTCCGGTTGCCCAGGTGCGCCAAGGTTACCCACACATTCTCTCGAGGTTGAAGTGGTGGTGCTGGCATTGCAGTGATCGCTTTGGTTGCAGCAAGTCCATAGAGGATTAGTCCTTCGATGATTGTTGGAACTCTTCCTTGGGATCTTCTCCTCTCCCCGCAGCCGTTGGTGTTGATAATGCCGGCTTTATCCATCGTGCTGGTACCCAACGATTTTGCCCTGCAACATGAATACAAGCATACCCTCGCCCCTAGGTTATTAGAGGTACTGGGCCCTGCCATTTTTTGCGTGTGTAAGTCTTTATACGTTACTTTTGCCTGTCCCTCACTTTGTGGCCCTTTCCTTGCCTGATGATGATGTTCAATCGGGATCAACCTGTGTTCTTCCCGATTTAGAAAATTTAATACATATATTGCCTTATTTAAACGGTCCTGGGAGGTGTACCCTTCACTCCCCCTTTTTTGTTTTTCTAGCATTTTTTTTTCAGAGAGCCATGAGCACATAATCGCCATTTCCTGCTTTTCATTTTGATGACAAACACAGGTGTGTCCCACAGGCTGGTGGACGGCCAAAGGTGGCCTTGACGTAGTTGGTCTGCAACAAGTTCACGAAGGTGGTGCAGCTGGTGCAGCTTCTCCGCAGGGAGGAGCCACCGATCCACCCACACTGGCTTGTCCGTGAGCCACGTGAGGGCAGGAGTCAGCTGCGTGTCAGTGGCCCCTAGGGAAAATGCAGTGTCGCTCCCCATTGGCTGAGAACATCCCAGCCCCAGAGGGTTACAGGAACAGGCAGGATATAGGGGCATGGAGTTGCTACCCGCCCCTCAGGACCTTCAATCAAACTCGAATGGGAGCTGACGCACAGAGCTGCCACGCCTGCCACCCCCCCACCCCGTGACTTCCAGGGGCGTGGCTTGGGTCGGCCATGTTGACGGCCAATCTTTCTGAGCAATAATAGTTGCATTGGCCCCGCTGTCCATTAAACCCGTGATTGTGCACTTGGCTGCCCCAGCTGTCAGCTGGGCGGACCACATGGGTCATGGTTCTGCTTGTATCTGGGTCAGCCAATAGACCTGGGCTATCGGATCCCCAGCACACACCTTTTGGGGTGGACATGGTGCCGAGACTTGAGCATATATTCCGTGCTTTTCGGGTGAGGGGATTAACCCAAATGCCCGACCCTTCTGATCCCTATACTAGAACTGGTCCCTCCTTTCGCTGTATGACCCACAAAGGAACCTTTTGGGGATCAGCGGTGGTCCACTTTACTGTGTGCCCTGCCTCAGCGGTGGTTCCCAGTTGCAATTCATGGGAGCTGCTATCTCGGGATCCACGTTCATGGCGTGCATTATTTGTGTCCTCACGCGAGCACCCCCCATGCTGTGCTTCCCGTTTCCCCCCCCCGACGCTGTGCTTCCCGTTTCCCGCCTTAGGCAAAATTCGTCCATCTTGATGAGTTAAAGAGCGGCATTGATGTGCGTAATGCCTTCCCTTTCCACAGCGGGGGCAGAGTCCCGGCGCCGCAGGCGGTTTACAGCGCCATGGACAGTCTCGCTTAAAGTGACCCATCTGCCTGCACACATAGCAAGCCCTGGAACCCACCGACCGAGTTCTGGCAAGACACGCATAAGCTCCAGCAAGCATCTGCAATGGATCGCCCGAGTTATCCTCCATTTCCTGCCCTGCTGCCTCTCCTATATGAAAATCATCGTCCTGCAACGCCTCACGCCTAATCATTGCCCACGGTTTCTCGATTCTTTCCCTTTAACGATCCCCACCCAGCTCAACGGGTGATGACACTACAACCTCCTGCTGCTAGTCCATAATCTCAATAATCACCCGCACACTCAACCTGGTGGGTTGAAAAGCAAGCTTTTATTAGCCGGCCGGCGACGGACCTCTTACAGTTTGCCTGAGATCTGCGCCGTCTTAGGAAAAAGTTCGTGTTTTTATAGACAGCTGCAACTCCTTCATACATTATTTGCAGTTACCAGTTCTTCACGGCTGATATCTTATCTCATGGTTGCAGCAAGAGCATGTTGGCTCAGCATAAGTAGCAAGCTATGCTCATAGAAGCAAATAGCAAAATTAGGTACCTAGTCAACCTTAATAACCTCTTACATGGCCTCTCTTTGCACAGGGTCCTACATTTCCCCACTGGCTGTTGTCCCCTACCTCAAACCACTGAGGTAATACTCTTCTCCTGGGAGTGGGTTATAGTATGTCCTCGTGTATTGGAGATGGAAATTTCTGTGATCTGTAGAGTCATAAAAATCTCCTGTGAGAAGAAGAGGCCAGACCTTGGGAAAGAAGATGTTTGCCTGCCTAGGCTGAGCGATAAGAAGCATGGATGCAGCTGCTCAGCCCAGTTCACAGGCAGCCCCCTCTGGAAAGCTATTAAAGCCGGCCTCTCGGCTGGGCTTGTAGCCAACTTAACCGCAGACGTCCTCCAAACTAGCTTTGGAGGTCAAACACCCGGAAATGAGGAAGAGGAGGAGGAAGGCAGGACCTTCGAATTGAGGGCTGAGACCCCCGACTGGTGTGCGCGCCTGCGCACCCAAGGGGGGGGAGAGTTGCGCAACTAGAGGCGGAGTTTGTCCACCCCCCGGGCTGCCTCCTGGGTCGTACTGACCTTATGTGCCAGGATGCACCGGGCATAAAAGTGGACAGTGCGGAGAGAGCGGGGAGAGAAGAAACTCCTAACTTTAAGGCCTACACTGTCTCCGCGGGAGCCAGTCAGCAACTCTCTCTGGTCTGTCAGCTCGAGAGGATGTTCGGGTCCAGATCGGCAGGTATCACCTCATGAGTAGTTATCCATACTTTGCTGCTTTTAGGTGCTTTCAGCTGAATAAATGCTTGATGTAGTCACCTCATTCTGGTGTGATTATTGCCGAATCCCAAGCCCATCCAGAACATAATTGGCGACGAGGATGGGATTCGGCAATTAAACAATGGATCTCACTAGTGGAGTGCGCAGCTAGGTGAGGTCGTGCCACTGGATAGAAATTGTGTTCATGCTGTTTGTGTCTGTGATCTTTATTGGCTATCGAAATAGTGGAACCCACTAGTAGGGTGCATAGCTAGGTGAGGTCGTGCCACTTGACAGAAATCGTGTTTGTGCTATTTGTGTTTGTCGTCTTTATTGTGTGAGTGACATGCCGTGGTCCTTTTTCGGGAGAGCTGCAGGCAGTACTGGCGACTGCAGGGAGGCTTTGACTCTGAGGGAGTGTCCTGAATGGGGGCCAGAACCATGGAATACTCTGTGGAACCGATGGGAGACCTGCACCCGGGTATCTCCAGAACCATGGACACAGAAGGTCCCCATGGCGGTGTTACAGTTATTGGGGTCAGTTTGGGGAGACTGACCGTACTAAGAACTCGGTCCGACTGGAACATACCGGTCGGATGGGAGGTGCTCTGCTGTGTGCATATAAGATTTTAGCGGGGCAGCTAAAGGAGGAACAGGAGAGGAATCAGCTCCTCCAAGAGCAGTTACAAGCAGTCTGAGCCACCCAGGTGGTGCAGAGGCAGGCTCTGCTGGAGGTCAATGATCAGAGGGAGCTCCTGGAGGAGAAATGTGCTAAATTGGTGACACATTACGTGATACGAGTGGTAAAAAAACAGGAGAGGGAGAAAACCAGGGCAGAAGTGGAGCCGAGTGCAGACTATCACCGACCCTGACGGGGACCCGGAAACTTGGGATGGGGATATTTGGGAATCAGACGAGGAAGGCCCCACACCAGAGGAGAAGAGCCCATCGCAGGACAAACCTAAAAGGCGAGCTGCCCCAGTAATACGAAGGAAAGCTGTGCTGACAGGGCAGGGACAGGTGGTGCGACAGGATGAACTAACCAATTTTACCCCCGAAGATTTTAAGAATCTGCTAGCGAAATATAAACAACAACCGGGGGAAAAACCACAGTCCTGGTTGGTGAGATTAATGGAAGAATGGGCTGATTCAGTGATAATTGACAATGTCGATGCCTCGAGGTTTTTGGGATTAACTAATGACATTTATGTACAGTCCGCCCTGTGAAGAGTGGACGGAAGCGGCAAGAGTCTTATTGCTGTGGTAGCCAAGGGTCTCGCTTACCGCCACACTAATGACGGCGATTGGCCCCCATCCAGCTCCTCCTGGGTAACAATAAGACAAGCATGCCAGATGCTTAAGGCAGAGGCCATGAAGATTGCTGTAGAATTGGGAAGTCCGGAGCTCTATCTGCAATAGCCATTGTTACCCGGGATGCGAAATAAGTTGTAGGAGGGCTGCCCAGGAGCGTGGCGCCCCTATCTAATTCCAGTTCTGATGTCAGAACAAGGAAACCCTATTGAGAACGCAATTGAAAAGTTGCAACAGATAGGGGACCTTCCAGGATTGGCGTTAGAGGTGGATGGAGAAGGCGGCAGTGAGATAAGGGGGCTGAGTGGGAACGCGGGGTCGGAATGTGGGGAGCGAGCTCGGCTCTTCCGTCTGCTTTTACAGAAGGGCGTTAATAGACAGGAAATTGATAGGAAACCAACAGAAATATTACGCCAAGTAGCACACCGGTATAATGTCCGTGCAGTCCAGACTGCGAAGCAACGCTCAGGAATAATGTCTGAGGTTGATAGATCACGGGTGCTGTACCCGTGGGAGGATTTAGAGCAGACAGTGTTAAGATTCAGACCGAAGGAGAAGCTGGAGACAGTTTCTCCCCCTCAGGAGGGGCTTGGACGCCCGAAACAAGAATAGGGGCGTGGCCAAGCTCCAGTGTCCGAAGGGTTCCAATGTAACATCGCTCGCCGAGACAATCGACCGTTCGTTACACGTGCCATTTGTTGTTCGGAACAAGATAGACAAACGGTTTGTGCCTTGGTGGACACGGGAGTGGAGGACAGTAGTGCACGGGAACCCAAAAAAGGGCAAGGGGGAAGTAATCCCTGTTTGGGGTTTGAGTGACCAGCCTGTCAAGGGAAAACTTGTGACTGACTGCCATCAAGCCATACACCAGACTCTTGAAGCTGCTGGGGTGCTGCGACCAGGGAAGGTCCAGGTGATCCAATCAATCAGGGTGCTCAACAACAGAGGGTTGACCAAAGAGTGGACACCCCTTACCCTGATGAGAGGGATACCCCGTGTGAATCGTGCGATAGCCACCTTGACTGTAGCATATGAATCTGGAGCGAACTCTAGTCTCTTCCCTGCTAGGGAAGGGTTGGTATTAAACCATAGAGGAATACTTGAATGGGATCCCGGGGGAGGACTTCTCGAAAATTAAAGCAACCCCCCCCTCCCCGCCCCGCCTCGCCTTCCCCTGCGAGTGGACCAGATGTTCTGGGGGGAGGAGGAGGATTGAGAGCTCTACTCTGACTTGTATCCTTGCAGAGAGATTAGGGACATAACTTCAGTATAGAATACAAGAATGAAGCGACAGCCAAGCTCCAGTATACGGGGCACAGAAGGGGCCAGCGACCCCATGTAGAGATCATTAGGTGTGCTGCAAGCACTGGGAATTGAACAAAATATGTTTCCTTTGTTCTTAGTTGCACCCAGACCCAGACATGGGTGCAGAGTGTCGTTGCAGGTATATTGAGAGACGGAGACAACAGAGTCCTGCTCACCGAGATCTGAAGACATCATGTGGGACGCGGCCACAGAGAAAGAGCGACAGCTTCAAGCGTGATGGAGAGACCTGCAGACTTCACCCATCAGCAGGTCCTCCGTGCAGTCATCACCTACGTACTGGCCCTGGCAGATGTCACCATTGAGAAGGTCTATCTGTGCTCTACCCGCCCCACCCCCACCCACCCATCCTCGAAGATGATGCCCTTAAAGCGAGCAATGTTTCCTTTTGATACTGAAGAGGGCTGATGCCATTATGGAATGAATCTGCAGAGTAATATTCAAACCGTATTAGCTTATGTAGGAAAAGGATGCGTGTGTTCTAGAACAAATTGTAAATACGTGTGCTAAGTAATGAAAGTTGTAATCAGACTCTGTTCAATGACTCTAATATGTGTGCTCACAATGTAGTTATTATTAGAGGCTGTGATTTTGTGTATGTTACCCATGTTTAATGACAATCTGTATGTGCGCTGCCATAATAGTGCCTTGTTACTGCATGAGGCAAGTGAGACACTATCTTGATGACCAGCTGAAGTCTAAGTGCCTCCTACCATAGTCAAGGGCAAGACTGAGTTGACCTCTGTGTTTGCCACCAAGAAGAACCTCGAGCTCCGCTGTTGGCTGCAACCCATTAGGCGTTGAGCGGTGGGGGCACATGCCATGCCAGACCTTGATGTGAGTGATGGCCACCTCTCTCTCTGAGGGACATCTAGGAGGCGAATGTAGGCCAAGCGGCCTGCTGCTGGCATGAGTGACAGCTAGTGTAATTAACTTCTGCACAGAACCACAGAAATTGCCTGAAAAATTGCTTATGCTAACTCTGCTGCACGTAGGCCCACTGGACTGCTTATGCCACTCTGCACAGTAGGGCGGCTTACTATTTTAGGTACCAGGTTTCCAAAAAAAAAAAAAAACTCAAATCAAAAAAACTCACGTCATTGCTCCAGGGATGACTGCCGCACAAGCACTGACCATGCTACACAGACCGGAATGCTGGCTAGCAAAATCCTGCAGTGCTACAATGACAGCTTTGCCATCATTGTTAATAGATGTAGACTCGGCTCGGTATGCAACCTTGCTGCAATGGGTATGCTTCTGCTTATGCATGGCCACAGATGTGAGAAGGCAGGGGCATGTGCTGCATGACTCTAAGCGATCATACCACATCTATGCACGCCTAGGTCCGGACGTTACAGGACCTGACTCATCAATTGAGAATGGATGGTGATTGGACTCCATTCGGACAATGGACGTGGGGTTGGCCATAGCTATAGAAACTGTTATTCGAGCTGTTATTTCTATTTCCAATATTATCATATGCTGTATTCCTTGCATAGTGATGCTGACGAGAGGCATGGTTGTACTGCTTTGAAAACATTATCTGTTCGGGTGGTGGCTATGACAGATTGACCTCTACAGATCACGGGGTGGTATGTATAGGAGGTGAGAACCTTTATGATTGTTTATGATCTCTACAGATCACGGGGTGGCATGTATTGGAGATGGAAATTTCTGTGATCTGTAGAGTCATAACAATCTCCTGTGAGAAGAAGAGGCCAGACCTTGGGAAAGAAGATGTTTGCCTGCCTAGGCTGGGCGATAAGAAGCACGGATGCAGCTGCTCAGCCCACTTCACAGGCAGCACCCCCTGGAAACCTGTTGAAGCCGGCTGCTCGGCTGGGCTTGTAGCCAACTTAACCGCAGACGTCCTCCAAACTAGCTTTGGAGGTCAAACACCCGGAAATGAGGAAGAAGAGGAGGAAGGCAGGACCCTCTAATTGAGGGCTGAGACCCCGGACTGGTGCACACGCCTGCACACCCAAGGAGGGGGAGAGTTGCGCAACTAGAGGGGGAGTTTGTCCCCCCCCAGGCTGCCTCCTGGGTCGTGCTGACCCTACGTGCCAGGATGCACCGGGCATAAAAGTGGACAGTGCGGAGAGAGCGGGGAGAGAAGAAACTCCTAACTTTGAGGCCTACGCTGTCTCCATGGGAGCCGGTCAGTAACTCTCTCTCGTCCGCCAGCTCGAGAGGATGTTCGGGTCCAGATCGGCAGGTATCACCTCATGAGTAATTATCCATACTTTGCTGCTTTTAGGTGCTTTCAGCTGAATAAATGCTTGATGTAGGCACCTCATTCTGGCGTGATTATTGCCGAATCCCGAGCCCATCCGGAACACCTCGTGACCATTATTTTTGCCTCTGAAATTGTACTAGCGATATGAGTGTGGATGAATTTTAAGATGCAAGGGATAATGATCATAAAAATAAGATTATGGGACCAGCTATTGCGGACATTAGGGTGGTGAGCCATGGGAAGCAGTTCATAGAATCATAGAATGCTTAAGGTTGGCAGGGACCTCTAGAGGTCATCTAGTCCAACCCCCCTGCACATGCAGGGTCACCTAGAGCACGTGGCACAGGACCGCATCCAAGCGGGTTTTGAAGATCTCCAGAGAAGGAGACTCCACAACCTCTCTGGGCAGCCTGTTCCAGTGCTCTGTCACCCTCACTGTTAAGAAATTTTTCCTTAAGTTCATGTGGAACTTTTGGTGCTTCAGTTTGTGGCCATTACCTCTAGTTCTGTCGGTGGCCACCAGGGAAAAGAGATCAGCACCATCCTCTGCACTCCCTCCCTTGAGGTATTTATAGACACTGATTAGATCCCCTCTCAGCCTTCTCTTCTCCAGGCTGAACAGGCCCAGCTCCCTCAGCCTCTCCTCATAGGGCAGATGTTGCAGGCCCCTGATCATCCTTGTGGCCCTGCGCTGGACTCTCTCCAGCAGCTCCACATCCCTCTTGTAGTGGGGGGCCCAGAACTGGACACAATACTCCAGATGCGGCCTCACCAGGGCTGAGTAGAGGGGCAGGATCACCTCCCTCGACCTGTTGGAGACGCTCTTCTTAATGCACCCCAGGATCCCCTTGGCCTTCTTGGCCACAAGAGCACACTGCTGCCTCATGGTCAACTTGTCGACCACCATGACACCCAGGTCTTTCTCCGCAGAGCTGCTCTCCAGAAGGTCAGTCCCCAGCCTGTACTGGTGTCTGGGGTTATTCCTTCCCAGGTGCAGGACCTTGCACTTGGCCTTGTTGAATTGCATGAGGTTTTTCACCGCCCAGTTGTCCAGTCTGTCCAGGTCCCTCTGGATAGCAGCGCAGCCCTCTGGGGTATCGGCTACTCCTCCCAGTTTCATATCATCAGCAAACTTGCTGAGGGAGCACTCTGTGCCTTCAAAGAGGCCGTTATACCACGACTGGAACAGATTCTGTTCCTGTGTCCCATGGTAATATTTTTCTTTTAGATTTCTGCGCTCCATGGCTAATGTTTCCCTAATGACTCCTGACTGGTTTGCATAAAAGCAGCACGTTTCTCCAAGAGCTACACATAGGCCTCCTTGCTTCATAAAGAGAAGATCTAGTCCCCTTCTATTTTGGAGGACTATTTCAGCTAAAGAGTCCACTTGATTTTCCAATCTTTCCACTGTCTCTTCCATATATCCCATATCTTGGGCTACACGTGAGCTTAAGTCCTGCAATCCCTCTTTTTGAGTGATTAACGCAGAAGGCCCGGCTGCGGTGGAGCCAGCTATTCCTGCCCCAACCAGTAATGGAATTAAGATAGGGGCAGCTCTTTTCTCTCTCCCGTTATGATGTTCAATGTAGCTCAGGTGGGCCCTTCCGTTATCCCCGTCATACAAATACACTTAGGGTAGAATATATACTAATACACAGAAATCAGGCCCTGCGCCCAAGGATTCAAGTTGCTGGGTATTTACACAGTCAGTCAGCCTGCTCATATAGGCCCACCATGCCCTTTTTCAGGGCCTCATAATACCTGGTTCTCGTAACATTAACTCTTAATGTTCAGTTACAATTTTTCTGGTACAAGGAGGTTATCTCTCGCCTTGCAGCAATCAAGCATAGTCCTGCTCCCTGCACATCCCCAAGGGTCAATCTGGGGTGATCCCATGTACACTTGTCAGTGCTTCCTGGGAGTAGGTGCTCCTTCAGTAGCTACGCCTATATAGTAAGGAGGTCTCAGATGTAGGCATAGCCAGCAATCTTTCTCAAAAGTAGGGGAATGCTTCTGTATTGTTATGGAGACCCCTGGGTCAGGCCCGCAGACATACAGCCGTAGTCCCCATGTCCTGCCCGTATTCCAGGTTATTCCATATCGGCCCCAATACTGGGGTTTAAAAAGGATCGGTTTGCAGGTTTCGGGTATACTGCATTTACCCTTCGGACCCCGCTCTATTCTTATGAAGGGGTCATGATGCCCCCAGGAGGATTCTGTTTCACAACCCCATTGGGCACAGTGAAACTGGCCATCCCCTTGACACCCAGGATTTCCTATAGCAGGGCATATGTAGTATTGTACCTCCTGTAGTAATTCCTCCCCCACAATGGGGACCACATCCCTGAGCCGCTGCTGCCTGTGACCCCCTGTTTGGTATGCTGTTCCTCCTGTTGCCAAGGCTCGTCGTATGGGTATCGCTATTTTGCATAAATCAATTGTTATTTCAGGGGCATCACTAGTGCTTATTGACTGGATTGTGCTTCCCATTTACAGTATCCCTAATTTTCCATTTCCAGTTAATGGGGCAATAAGGACTGTGCTCATACCTTAACCCCAAAGTTTGCATACACACTGTTAAAATTTACCAGGCTCCACATATCTGTCTACTGATTTTCTCCATATTGTGACCCTTAGTGGGTTACTAGGGTCCTTGGAAATAGTCCACTTATCTGAATCTGGATTCGGTTGAGGAGGAGTTGGTTTCACATGGGAGTGATGAATCCACGCAGTTTTTCCGGCGACCTTTACCGCTGTTGGAGTGTGAAGTATCACTTGGTGTGGCCCTGTCCACCGAGGTTCCAATGATGCTGTTCGGAACCTTTTGATGTACACCAAGTCCTCCGGTTGGTTTGGGTGAGCTGGCTCTTGTATAGGCTTCTGGCTCTCGTAGTGATCTCGCAAGCCTCGGTGTATTTGCTCTCGTACCTTTTGTAATGACTGGAGGAACACTGGAGAGCTGTTAGTAATGCTCATGGTTTTTGGGGAACAAAGGCGGGGGTCTCCCACAGAGTATTTCATAGGGGGATAGTCCTATCTTATATGGGGTGCACCGTGCTCGCAAAAGCACCATTGGGAGTAAATCGACCCAGTTAGCCCCTGTTTCAATATTCCATTTAGTAAGTATTTCCTTTAAGGTGCAGTTCATTCTTTCTACCTTTCCTGAGCTCTGGGGGTGGTAGATACACCTCATTTTCCAGGTGATTTCCAAGGCTTTTGCTACTAACTGTGTAGTAAACCAAACCGAGGAATTATTTCTTGCATGAGCTTTTTCGCAGTTATAGCGGCGGTTTCTGCTTTTGTTGGGTAAGCCTCCACCCATCCCGAGTATGTGTCCACAAATACCAGTAGATACGTATATCCTAACTTTCCGGGTTTTATCTCAGTAAAGTCTAGTTCCCAGGGAACCCCCGGTGCGTCCCCCACTTCTTTAGTCCCCTGGTTTGGTGAGGATATTTTTGGGTTCACTTGAGCACATGTAGCACACCAGGCAGAGATCCTCTCCAACTTCTGACGTAGACCTGGCGTCCAGAGGTGAGGTCATACCAACTCAAGTGCCTTTTTAGGGGAGAGGTGCATGCTGGAGTGCAAGTCTCGTAGCCAGGTTTCTGCCATCTGTTCAGATAAACACAGCATTCCTCCTGGCAGCTACCACCATCCTGCATCTCCCTCTTCCCCTTGATGGTCCTTTATATGAATCTTTCTCGGCTTCAGTATATTTGGGGGCGGTATTTCAGCCACTGGGTCTGAGGCATTAATGTTAATATTTGTAGTGGCCCCACTGCCTGTTGAGCCACCTGTTTTGCTTCTCTAAAGGCTAGAGCATTGCCCTGTATCTGGGGGCTATTTCCCTTTTGGTGTGCTGGCCAATGGATAATGGCTACTGCTCGGGGGGCCCACACAGCTTCCAGTAGGGCTGAGATCTCTTCTTTATTTTTCTATGCATTTTCCTTCTGATGTTAATAGTCCCCTTTCTTTGTATATCTGCCCATGCACATGGGCAGTGGCAAAGGCGTACCGGCTATCAGTATAGATGTTTATCGCCTTTCCTCTTGCCCATCGTAGCGCTCGTGTCAGAGCAATGAGTTCAGCTCTTTGTGCCGAACTACCACGCGGCAATGATTAGGCCCATATTACTCAGCCTTCTTGTGTTACCACTGTGGCCCCTGCATACCGGACTCCATCTTTTACGCAACTGCTGCCATCCGTCTGGTGGCACCCTGTACCCTAGTTGTTTCTTGGGACAGGGGGCCTAATGGTTCTTTAAGTTACTGAGTGTGACGCTCCGGTGCCAATAAGGAACGACACAGGTTGCCCCCAAACCTTCAAAGTTACCCTGGGCTCTTCAGGCTGTCAGAGCCCTGGCCCCGGCAGTTGTTTACTTTTTTTTCATAAATAGAATTTCTCGCGAGTTTAGTGGCACATTTCGGTAAGGACAATCATTTTTCCAATGTCCTTTCTTTTTACAAATCTTGCACTGATCTCGGTCAAGAATGGATCGTCTGGGTGGTTCCCCATATTATCCTTCCTTTCCCTTCCTTGGGGAAGCTTCCTATCTATAGGACGATGGGGTGGAGCGGCTTGTAAAGCTGCCACTGTTGCTATCGTTGCCTTGGTGTTTTTTTTTTTTTTTTTTTTAAGGCATCCTCAGGTGTATCCCAGCTATCAAATACTTTCTGAGAAATTTCTACTAGCTCGGTTCTAGTTTTTCCTGCAAACCCATCTTGTTTTTGTATCTTTTTTCTTATTTCTGGGGTTGATTGAGACACAAAGGCCAGATTTATAGCTCTTTGGTTTGCAGGGTCCTCTGGATCAATAGGGGTATAAATTCGATATGCCTCTAGCAGGCGTTCCAAGAATGCAGTTGGGGATTCAGAGGATCCCTGTTTAATTTCTGCTACTTTTGACAAATTCGTAGGTTTTCTGCCTGGTAGGTTTTTTTTTTTTTTTTTTTTTTGAAGCCCTTATATCAGAAACTGCCAATACTACTCAGTGGACCTTCACGCATCCACTGTATGGTAAGCCCACTCCGGCCGTTGGAGGGGCACACATTCATCTTGAACTTTTCTACGACCATGTTCGGTCAGGTCTTCTATACCTGGTATCAATTCTGTAGCTCTTCTTAATATTCTCTCCCTCTCTTCCAATGTAAATAGAGCATGGAGGAGGTGCTGACAATCATCCCATGTGGGTTGATAACTATACATTACAAATTTAAGAAGGGATATCATGCTCCCACGATCTTGTGAGAAGGGAGGGTTTTGTTGCTTCCAGTTATACAGGTCCGTGGTAGAGAAGGGCGTGCTCCCACTTCCTCCAGGGACCTGCCTTTGCTGTAAAACTGATACCAGGGAGCTGGTGGAGTCAGGAGGGATGGCTTCACTAGTTCCCACCTGGCCATAAGTTTGACCCCTTCTGGTGTGGGTGGGGATAAAGGGTCGTCCTGGAGAGGATCACCGTGTTGATCCGGCACCACAGGGGGGCTTTGTGCTTCTTGGGGGTTATAGGGTGGTAAAATCGGATCTTCGGGTAGCTCCTGGAGGACAGGGAATTTTGGCACAGATGGCGCAGATGGAATGGGGGGCTTTTCTTCCCGCCCCATTCTCATTGCTAGTACTTTGTGCCCGTTTCCACATTTTACCATACACATTTGTAGCCAAATGGGGGGTTCTTTTAGGATATCATTCCACGGAATGATATAAGGAATCTGATCGGGGTGGCCAGGATCCCCCATAAGGATAAAAAGTACTCTTCGGACTACATCGGGGTCGAAAGACCCCTCGGGAGGCCAACCCACTCCAAAAGTTGGCCATTCACTTTTACAAAAGATTTTCAATTTATCTGCCTTAATATTAAACCCATAATTTAGGAGGGTCCATCTCCTAAAATTTTGAAAATTTGACAAAAAACAATCAAGGGGTCCTTCGGGAACAGAACTCGATTGTCCCATTCCGTCTGGATCAAAGTGATTTAGAACACAACACAAATGACACAAATAACACTTAGTACGACAACTGACACAAATAACAATGATCATGATACTACTTGCGGAATGTTCCAACCAATTTCAACCTTTACCCAAGGCAACCCAGTGGCATCCCACGCGTGCCAGTGGCGGGGAGTTATTGTCTCGTCAGACCTCCCACAGTCCACCACACCAGAAATGGGGGAGCCCCTTAACCTCCTGAATCATACGATACCTTACCTCGAGGTTTTTCGAGATCCAGGGACCTGGAACGTCATCAGGTAGCACTCCCCCTGGACCTCGGAGTTCCCTTAAGCTTGCGAGGTGCCGCCCGGTCACCAAGGGAAGGCGGAATCCAGGGACCTGAAACATCATCGGGTAGCGCTCCCCCTGGAAGCGTTCCCCCGGAGAAGTCAGGCGGCCCTTCCCAACCAGGGAGGGCCTGGCGATTACTGAGCTCCTGGACAAGCCCCCAAAATGTTAGTCCATAATCTCAATAATCACCCACACGCTCAACCTGGTGGGTTGAAAAGCAAGCTTTTATTAGCTGGCTGGCGGCGGACCTCTTACACTTTGCCTGAGATCCGCGCCGTCTTGGGAAAAAGTTTGTGTTTTTATAGACAGCTGCAACTCCTTCATACATTATTCGCAGTTACCAGTTCTTCACGGCTGACATCTTATCTCATGGTTGCAGCAAGAGCGGGGTGGCTCAGCATAAGTAGCAAGCTATGTTCACAGAAGCAGATAGCGAAAAGCAAGAGCACGGTGACTCAGCATAAGTAGCAAGCTATGTTCACAGAAGCAAATAGTGAAATTAGGTACCTAGTCACCTCAACCCTATTAACTTCTTATATGGCCCCTTTTTGCACAGGATCCTACACTGCAATCCCCCTCCGGGGGGAGGGGAGGCTGTGTGTGAAGACCCGAGGCTGGGGGGGGCGGATAAGTATACATTGGTGGATAGCAGTCCTCCGCACAGGTGGCAAAGATAGCAAAGATAGCAAGGGTGAAGGTTTTGAATCGCTTGGAGGGGGTGGGGGCCTCGCTCGCTTCTATCCCTGTTTTTGATGTAACCGCATATTCTCGCAATGCCTCACATACAATACGCCACGAGGGCAACAGTGATGATGCTGTGAAGTCCCCTCGGGTAGCCCAGTCCCACAAAACAGCACCGAACTTGTCCTAAGCCCCAGGACCGCATATTGTTGTCTCACTTAAAGCGTCACAATTATGTAATCTCCATTTTAAAAGACAAATCAAATTCCCGGTTTGGATATCCTGACCTCTCCCGGACCTATCTAAAACATGCTGCACAGCCTGCAGCAACTTTTCCTGCTCCTTTGTCATGGATCCCCCCATCGTCCTCGACAGCTAGGCTCCCACTTCCCAGTGCCAGAGCTTCCGAGGCTCGCACTCCTGAGTGCCGGAGCTTCCAAGGCTCTCACTCCTCTGTGCCAGAGCTTCCGAGGCCTGCAATTCCCAGTGCAGGAGCTTCCAGGGCTCACACTCCCGAGTGCCGGAGCTTCCGAGGCTCGCACTCCTCCGTGGTTCAGAGCTTCGTTACCATTTATCATTTGTGGCTGCGTAGATGTTGTCCTTCGTCCGTCCTGTCTGGTTTTCTCCACCTCATGATCTTCCCCGTTTGCCTATCTCGGTCCCTGTTCGGGCGCCATTTGTGGGAAATCATCAAAGGAGCAGGGACTTAAGATTTAGGGCCAGAAGCCAGAAGCCATTTCATTGAGCATCAGACCAAACGTATATATTCTCAGAGTATGTGAGCATACACTGTCCACACGCTGTCCATGCGCTCCCTCTCCCTGCCTCCAGCCAATTCCTTGACTCTATTGCTATCTGGGTCCAATCCTGCTAACGGACAACAGGTAACCAACCAGAGATCGGTGCGCCCAGCCTGTGTTTTAGGTTTCTCTATCTGCTAATCTGTTATTCCTAACTTTCACAGTTTCTCACTCCTAACTTTCACCGTTCCCACAGCTTCCCACAGTTTCTCATGGCTTCTCAGTTTCCCACAGATAAATTCAATTTTATTCTGAGATTTTTGCAACAATTATAAAATTTCTACATGTGTAAATATTTCATAAATAATTGTTTCCTTCATTAAAAATCACCATTCATCAGAAGCTAATATCCAGGGAATGTACTATAGACATGAAAAATTAAAAGAAATACTACCGTTGGCTGATCTACTTAGCCATGCAGTAATTTTGTAGAGGTTGGTTGTACTAGTCTTAATATCCACAATATGAAAGCTAACTATACTAGATAATCTTTCTCGCCCTCAGACTGGGGAGGTGAAATACACTTTGAATATAAGTGATATGCTCTATGCAAAGACTAACTCGTCATCTTTCTTGAGTGAATGGTGAATTGTTAAATTCTTCAAGACTCTCTTGTCCACCTCCTTCATCTAGATATATCAAATATGGCAGTACATATTTCAGGTCACTGGCAAACCATGCTAAGCTCTGTAAAAGAGTCATAATCTTTCTTTTTTATTTCCTCTTTTTAAAAATTTAATAGACACATAATTAGATTTTTATTCGAAATTACCATTTTGTTGGCTTTATCTTATACCTTTTAATACTTCAATTAAATCAGTGTAAATGACCCAAACAAAAATGTATGGCAATGACCTTAGAGGTTTGCTGAGAAAACTGATCTTGGATTTATCTGAGACTGATGATTTCTGAGAATTCTTGAGTTACAGTTTACTATGCTGAAACACTGTTTTCCCTCTTGTGAGGTTTTTGTTTTCCTTTCTGAGACTAAAATTAAACAGTCAGTATGAGTTATAAAGCCAAAAACCTGTTATTAAGAGAGTTCTTCTGCAAAGCATTTCAGGAGCCAATGACTCTGATATGACCATGACACAATCATTGCCAACAGACTAACAAGGTTTAATCTAATTTTACAAATCTTACTTCTAACTCCAGAATATCTCAAACAGGCAGAAAGATTGAAAGGGATGAAGGGCAGAATAATCCTTACTCACCTATAGTTGGATCATGATAGTCAGGGAACCAACGGCTTATGAACTGCATTGTCATTGCTGGAGAGAAGAAAGAGAAGGAAAAAAAGTGGGGTTAGTCTTTAAATGACAACAAGCAAAAGAACAAGCAGGGAATTCATTCACCCAAATACCAGGCTAGAAAGTGAGTCAAAAGTTCTGTTTCATGGCTACAGATGTCAGAATGCAGTTGTATTACAAAGATAACTAAGCACTGATGAATAGAAGAAATAATAATAATAATAAATATAAATAATATAGAAGAATTATATAATAAATTATATAACTATATAATAAATTATATAATAAATAGAATATTTTTTTTGTAATTCTTAATGTCTTCTTTTTAAAAAGTCCATTTATCAGTTTCTTTATTAAAATATTACATCTTTTTAACACTTGGCAAAAAAAATGTTAACCTATTAGAAACTATAGAGGAAAATCAAAACTAAACTTTTTTTTCCCCTAGGATTTCCTCAGTTACATCATAGACCAGCGTAACTAACCCTAATTAGGTCCTCTAGTAACTGATATCTTCACAAAACTGGAGATTATAATTGTGAATCACATCTTTATTATGCTGAGTAATATAGTATACTAAGATAAAAAAAATCAAGATTCAGAACTTTTTTTAGTATATAAAAACTCTGTCGGGTCACTGAACTGTCTTTGTGCAGAATTTTCTGATGACAAATATTAAAGTTTTCACTGCAGCTGCCGATCTAAATACACAAACACAGAAACAGATCAGGATAGTCTGACCTGATGTAAAAGGAGGAAGTTTTATTTATTTTCTTGACTATTGGAAATTCCTAAAGATGTCATTCCCATAACTTGTAAAAATAAAAGCATTGAAAATGAAGTGTTATAATAATAAAAAACCCTTATCAATAACAAAAACTCACTAAGCAGTGAGTAGCTAAAAGGCAAAGTGACAATCTAGAAAATGTCGGTTTGTTTATACAGTGAATTTGAAATTATTGTGAATCCCCAACAATTATATCCAAAAATCGTGCCCCAAATGTCATGTATTGTGATACAGACAGAAACCCAGAATGGTTGAGGTTGGAAGGGACCTCTAGAGATCATCTAGTCCAACCCCCCAGCTCAAGCAGGGACACCTAGAGCACAGGATGGCATCCAGGCGGGTTTGGAAGATCTCCAGAGAAAGAGACTCCACAGCCTCTCTGGGCAGCCTGTTCCAGTGCTCTGGCACCCTCACAGGAAAAAAGTTCTTCCTCATATAGAGGTGGAACTTCCTATGTTTCAACTTGCACCCATTACCCCTCGCCCTGTCACTGGCCACCACTGAGAGGAGTTTGGCCCCATTCTCTTTACGTTCTCCCTTCGAATGATGAATGATCACAAGGTGAAAGTCACTGTCCCTAATTAAAACTATTTTAATTGCTATACAATACTTAAATAATTGAGAAACTACTGGAATTTGAACAAAATGGACGAACTTGACTATCTCGCACTTTCTCACAAACCAGCTGAGTACTCTCACAATTTTATACAGAAACCAAGACAGCAGGCTTGGCGATTCAGTGTGTTGCTTAGATCACAGTAGTACATCACTCATCAGAACAACATAGGAAGTTCTGCTCTCTCTGAAGTTTTTCCATAAGTGTTTAAATACTAATTTCAGCTCAGTTGAAAGGTACAAGTAGCTCCCTAACAGTGAGAGCTGTGAAGCAAAGAGAATGAGAAATGGGTAAATTCTAATGTCAGAAACATTAAGTAAAACTAGAGTCTAACATATATTTTAAACTACTACTTGATTTTAAGCCAATTTCCTGATATTTAAAGGATTATAAGTCATGTTTTTTAATGTTTGCATTAATTTTTCAATACAGATGCTACGTGGCCACTTGTATATATATATACAAATATATATATATATATAATATATTATATATATATTATATATATATTATATATATATATTTATATATATAAAAATGGTAACCCAATCCTACCTGAGTTATAACTATCAGTCCTAACACATTAATTCAAAAATAGGATTCTTACATCTTGAATATCTTACGTGCATTGAATAACAGAAGTTCTGAACAAAAAGCTTCACACTTTCAGATGGACATCAAGATAGTGTCTCACTTGCCTCATGCAGTAGCAAGCCACTATTCTGGCAATGCACAAACAGTTTCTCATTAAACATGGGTAACAAACAGAAAATCACAGCCTCTGGCAAAAACTACATCGTGAGCACACGTATTAGAGTCATTAAACACAGTCTGATTAAAACTTTCATTTCTTAGCATGTATTTACAAGTTGTTCTAGAACACACGCATCCTTTCCCTACATAAGCTAATGTGGTTTTACTATTAGTCTGTGGATTGACCCCAATATGGCATACGCCCTCTTTGGTATCAAAAGGAAACATTGCTTGCCTTAAGGGCATCATCTTCAGGGGTTTGGGGTGGGTAGAGCACAGATAGACCTTCTCAATGGTGACATCCGCCAGGGTCAGTACATAGGTGATGACTGCGTGGAGGCCCTGGTCATGGGTGAAGGTCTCCATAATGCTTGGAGCTGTCGCTCTTTCTCTGTGGTTACGTCCCACATGATTTTTTCAGGTCTCGGTGGGGACGACTCCATTGTCTCTTTCTCTCAATATACCTGCAACGACACTCTGCACCCACATCTGGGCCTCGGTGCAACTAAGAACAAGGGACACATTATTTTGTTCAATTCCCAATGCTTGCAGCACACCTAGTGATCTCTATATGGAGTCGCTGGCCCTTCTGTGCCCCTCATACTGGAACTTGGCTGTCGCTTCATTCTTGTATTCTATACTGAAGTTATGTCCCTAGTCTCTCTGCAAGGATACAAGTCAGAGTAGAGCTCTCAATCCTCCTCCTCCCCCAGAACATCTGGTCCACTCGCAGGGGAAGGCAGGGATGGGGGCGGGGAGGGGGGGGAGTGGATTTGCCTTAATTTTAGAGAAATCCTCCCTCGGGATCCCATTCAAGTATTCCTCTATGGTTTAATACCAACCCTTCCCTAGCAGGGAAGAGACTAGAGTTCACTCCAGATTCATATGCTACAGTCGAGGTGGCTACCGCACGATTCACACGGGGTATCCCTCTCATCAGGGTAAGGGGTGCCCACTCTTTGGTCAACCCTCTGTTGTTGAGCACCCTGATTGATTGGATCACCTGGACCTTCCCTGGTCGCAGCACCCCAGCAGCTTCAAGAATCCGGTGTATGGCTTGATGGCAGTCAGTCACAAGTTTTCCCTTGACAGGCTGGTCACTCAAACCCCAAACAGGGATTACTTCCCCCTTGCCCTTTTTTGGGTTCCCGTGCACTACTGTGACCTCCGCTCCTGTGTCCACCAAGGCACAAACCGTTTGTCTATCTTGTTCCGAACAACAAATGGCACGTGTAATGAACGGTCGATTGTCTCGGCGAGCGATGTTACATTGGAACCCTTCGGACACTGGAGCTTGGCCACGCCCCTATTCTTGTTTCGGGCGTCCAAGCCCCTCCTGAGGGGGAGAAACTGTCTCCAGCTTCTCCTTCGGTCTGAATCTTAACACTGTCTGCTCTAAATCCTCCCACGGGTACAGCACCCGTGATCTATCAACCTCAGACATTATTCCTGAGCGTTGCTTCGCAGTCTGGACTGCACGGACATTATACCGGTGTGCTACTTGGCGTAATACTTCTGTTGGTTTCCTATCAATTTCCTGTCTATTAACGCCCTTCTGTAAAAGCAGACGGAAGAGCCGAGCTCGCTCCCCGCATTCCGACCCCGCGTTCCCACTCAGCCCCCTTATCTCACTGCCGCCTTCTCCATCCACCTCTAACGCCAATCCTGGAAGGTCCCCTATCTGTTGCAACTTTTCAATTACGTTCTCAATAGGGTTTCCTTGTTCTGACATCAGAACTGGAATTAGATAGGGGCGCCACGCTCCTGGGCAGCCCTCCTACAACTTATTTCGCATCCCGGGTAACAATGGCTGTTGCAGATAGAGCTCCGGACTTCCCAATTCTACAGCAATCTTCATGGCCTCTGCCTTAAGCATCTGGCATGCTTGTCTTATTGTTACCCAGGAGGAGCTGGATGGGGGCCAATCGCCGTCATTAGTGTGGCGGTAAGCGAGACCCTTGGCTACCACAGCAATAAGACTCTTGCCGCTTCCGTCCACTCTTCACAGGGCGGACTGTACATAAATGTCATTAGTTAATCCCAAAAACCTCGAGGCATCGACATTGTCAATTATCACCGAATCAGCCCATTCTTCCATTAATCTCACCAACCAGGACTGTGGTTTTTCCCCCGGTTGTTGTTTATATTTCGCTAGCAGATTCTTAAAATCTTCGGGGGTAAAATTGGTTAGTTCATCCTGTCGCACCACCTGTCCCTGCCCTGTCAGCACAGCTTTCCTTCGTATTACTGGGGCAGCTCGCCTTTTAGGTTTGTCCTGCGATGGGCTCTTCTCCTCTGGTGTGGGGCCTTCCTCGTCTGATTCCCAAATATCCCCATCCCAAGTTTCCGGGTCCCCGTCAGGGTCGGTGATAGTCTGCACTCGGCTCCACTTCTGCCCTGGTTTTCTCCCTCTCCTGTTTTTTACCACTCGTATCACGTAATGTGTCACCAATTTAGCACATTTCTCCTCCAGGAGCTCCCTCTGATCATTGACCTCCAGCAGAGCCTGCCTCTGCACCACCTGGGTGGCTCGAACTGCCTGTAACTGCTCTTGGAGGAGCTGATTCCTCTCCTGTTCCTCCTTTAGCTGCCCCACTAGAATCTTATATGCACACAGCAGAGCACCTCTCATCTGACCGGCATGTTCCAGTCGGACCGAGTTGTTAGTACGGTCAGTCTCCCCAAACTGACCCCAATACTGTAACAAACACTGCCATGGGGTCCTTCTGTGTCCATGGTTCTGGAAACACCCAGGTGCAGGTCTCCCATCAGTCCCATAGAGCATTCCACGGTTCCGGCCCCCATTCAGGGCATTCCCTCAGAGGCGCAACCTCCCTACAGTCGCCAGTGCTGCCTGCAGCTCTTCCAAAAAAAACCCACCGCATGTCACTCACACAATAAAGACCACAAACACAAATAGCACAAACACAATTTCTGTCAAGTGGCTCTACCTCACCCAGCTATGCCCCCTACTGGTGAGTTCCACTATCTCAAAACTAATAAAGACCACAGATGCAAACAGCACGAACACAATTTCTATCCAGTGGCACGACCTCACCTAGCTATGCACTCCACTAGTGAGTTCTACTGTTTAATTGCCGAATCCCATCCTCGTCGCCAATTATATTCCAGATGGGCTTGGGATTCGGCAATAATCAGCCAGAACAAGGTGACTACATCAAGCATTTATTCAGCTGAAAGCACCTAAAAGCAGCAAAGTATGGATAACTACTCACGGGGTGATACCTGCCTATCTGGACCCGAACACCGTCTCGAGCTGGCAGATCAGAGAGAGAGTTGCTGACTGTCTCACGCGGAAACAGCGTAGGCCTCAGAGTTAGTAATTTCTTCTCCTCGCCACTCTCTCCGCACTGTCCACTTTTATGCCCAGTGCATCCTGGCACCTAGGGTCAGTACAACCCAGGAGGCAGTCCGCCTCGAGTTGCGCAATTCTCCCCTGCCCCGCCGGGTGCGCAGGCGCGCACACCAGTCACAGGTCCCAGCCCTCAATTCGAGGGTCCTGCCTTCCTCCTCTTCTTCCTCTTTTCTGGGTGTTTGGTCTCCAAAGCTAGTTTGGAGGACGTTTGCTGCTGGGGTGCTGTGACCAGGGAAGGTCCAGATGTGTGAATTGTGCGGTAGCGACCTCGACTGTAGCATATGAATCTGGAGGGAACTCTAGTCTCTTCCCTGCTAGGGAAGGGTTGGTATTAAACCATAGAGGAATACTTGAATGGGATCCCAGGGGAGGACTTCTCAAAAATTAAGGCAAACCCCCCTCCCCGCCCCGCTTCCCTCCCGCCTCGCCTTCCCCTGTGAGTGGACCAGATGTTCTGGGGGGAGGAAGAGGATTGAGAGCTCTACTCTGACTTGTATCCTTGCAGAGAGACTAGGGACATAACTTCAGTATAGAATACAAGAATGAAGCGACAGCCAAGTTCCAGTATGAGGGGCCTGGAGGGGCCAGTGACCCCATGCAGAGATCCTTAGATGTGCTGCAAGCACTGAGAATTGAACAAAATAATGTGCCCTTTGTTCTGAGTTGCACCCAGACCGAGATGTGGGTGCAGAGTGCTGTTGCGCATATATTGAGAGACAGAGACAATGGAGTCGTCCCCACCGAGATCTGAAAAAATTGTGTGGGATGTGGCCACAGAGAAAGAGCAACAGGTTCGAGCGTGGTGGAGGCCTGCAAACTTCACCCATGACCAGGTCCTCAGCGCAGTTATCACCTATGTACTGACCCTGTCGGATGTCACCGTAGAGGAGGTCTATCTGCACTCTACCCACCCCCACCCGCTCCGAAGATGATGCCCTTAAGGTGAGCAATGTTTCCTTTTGAAACCAAAGAGGGTGTATGCCCTTTTGGGATTAGTCCACAGAGCAATAATGAAACTGTATTAGCTTATGTAGGAAAAGGATGCGTGTGTTCTAGAACAAATTGTAAATACGTGTGCTAAGTAATGAAAGTTGTAATCAGACTCTGTTCAATGACTCTGTGTGCTCACAATGTAGTTATTATTAGAGGCTGTGATTTTGTGTATGTTACCCATGTTTAATGACAATCTGTATGTGCGCTGCCATAATAGTGCCTTGTTACTGCATGAGGCAAGTGAGACACTATCTTGATGACCAGCTGAAGTCTAAGCGCCTCCTACCATAGTCAAGGGCAAGACTGAGTTGACCTCTGTGTTTGCCACCAAGAAGAATCTCGAGCTCCGCTGTTGGCTGCAACCCATTAGGCGTTGAGCAGTGGGGACACATGCCATGCCAGACCTTGATGTGAGTGATGGCCACCTCTCTCTCTGAGGGACATCTAGGGGGTGAGTGTAGGCCAAGCGGCCTGCTGCTGGCATGAGTGACAGCTAGCGTAATTAACTTGTGACTAAGTACACAGAACTTGCCTGAAAATTGCTTATGCTAACTCTGCTAACTCACACGTAGGCCCACTGGACTGCTTATGCCACCCTGCACAGTAGGGCAGCTTACCATTTTAAAGACCAGGTTCATTTAAAAAAAAAAAAAAAAAGAATTGTAAGAACGTCATTGCTCGAAGCCACTGGCTCCAGAGATCGCTGCCAAGCAAGCATTGACCACACTACGCAGACTGGGATGCTGGCTAACAAAATCCAGCAATGCTACAACGACAGCTTTGCCATCATTGTTGGTAGATGTGGACTTGGCTCGGCACGCAACCTTGCTGCAATGGCTATGCTTCTGCTTATGCATGGCCACAGGTGTGAGGAGGCAGGGGGCATGTGCCGCCTGACTCTAAGCGACCACACCACATCTATGCATGCCTGGGTCTGGACGTTACAGGATCTAACTCATCCATTGAAAGTGGATGTTGATTGGACTCCAGTCGGATGATGGACGTGGGGTTGGCCATGGCTACAGAAACTGTTATTAGCTCTGTTATTTCTCTTTGTAATATTATCATATGCTGTATCCCTTACATAATGATGCTGATGGGAGGCATGGTTGAGACTGCTATGAAAAACGTTACCTGTTCGGGTGCTTGGCTACAATAGATTGACCTCTACAGATTGCAGGGTGTTATGTATAGGAGGTGGGAATCTTTATGATTGTTTATGATCTCTACAGATCACTGTGGAGGCTCCTTCAAAGACAATAGTGCCTTGTTAGCAGATAGTTAACCGCAAGGATGTCAGTCTTCTCAGCAGATGGGGGAGAGAGCCGAAAAAGGAGGAGGACTGCAGAACACCTCCCCCTGCCCCGTGTGGGGAGTGTCTTGTCAGAAGAAAAGAAACAAAGCCAGGACAACACGCGCAGGTGGCAAGATGCTGATTGGTTGTAAGCTTTGCAACACTTGTGTTAAGAAAGTATAAAAAGAAGTTGGTTTGAAAATAAAGTTGCCTCACTCTGCACCCCAGACTGAGTCCGTTTCTTCACAAGGTGCAACAAATGGCGTCCAACGTGGGGCTCAAAGACTAGCTGTCTCTCCGGTTGCACCGCCCAGCTGAACTCCCGGGAATCACGCTGAAAGGAAGCGTAAGGATCAAGCTCAAAGGAAGCTTACTTTGTGTGCACACTAAAAGCCTCTCGAAAGGAAAGAGGTAAGCGGCTGGGAACTATGGGTTCATACCTAATGAAGGAACAGAAGCATGATTTAGAAGCTTCTCCTAAAATCTTGAAACCGCAAAGAAAAAATTTAGGTGAAGAAGAGCTGCAAAAGGTTCTTGCATGGGCTTCTAAAGACGATCCTTCGGTGAATAGTAAGAATGTTTTTAATCTGGAAAGGTGGGACCAAATTGGGGTCCGACTGTGGGGTAGTGCCACTCGCGGTGATAAGGCTGCTGCTAACCTGTTGCCACAATGGCGAGTTGTATTCGAAACACTGAAATTTCATAGTGGGTCACAGTCGAACATAAATGACGAGGTCAGGGCCCCTGCCATCCCCTCCGCGCCTCCTTTACCTCAATCATGTCCTGATGAGAATCAGAAAAGAAAAAGTGCCGCAAAAGCCTTTGCGGTACAGTCACCTGATGACCAGGACGATGATCCTTTTGACCCAGGTCCTACTGACCCTGGAAAGGAGCCAGACCTATACCCCCCACATCCTCACGATAAATGGGCCTCAGCAAAACAAGGAGCAAAATAGGCAGGGGATGTGGGCATGCTGAAAACCTTTTCCGTTATCTATGCGCTGGACCAGAATCCGTGCTGGGAAGGTCTGTCGTATAATCTTATTAAGGATGTGCGATGCACGGTGACAGATCATGGCCTTGGCGCACCATATACCACCCACCTTATACAATCTCTTTGTGATTCTTCAGTTTTTACTCCCCATGATTTTCAAACTTTGCTTCGCCTCATTATGACTGATATGCAATATACGATGTGGGAATCGAAAATGAGACAGCTTGCTCGAGCACAGGAGGAAGAAAACCAGCGGCTGTCGAAAAAAGGTCCTTTATGGGCTGTTACTGTGGAGGTGCTAATGGGGGAGGGTGATCGCAGTGCTACAACAGCACAAGCAGAAATTCCCTCTGAGAGCCTGCAGCAAGTTAAGGCACTTGCTCTCCGTGCCCTTAAGGCCGTCCCGGAGAGTGGTAAACAAAGACAGCCTTTTGTTAGCATAAGGCAAGATGGGAATGAGCCATATATGAAGTTTTTGGATCGGTTTAATGAGGCGCTGGAGAAACAAATTGATAATGAACAAGCACAAAGCTACATTTTTAAGCAACTAGCAGTTGAGAATGCTAACCCCGATTGCCAGAGTTGTGTGGCCACTAAAGGATCCTACTATTGATGACATGCTAAAAGCATGTATTAATGTCGGTACCAAACAGTATGAATATTCACTGATGGCCGAAACATTTGCAACAATGTCTATGAAAAATCCATGTTTTGCTTGTGGCCAATTTGGGCATATTCATAAATACTGTCCAAAAATGCAAGTGAACAAAGGAGGAGTGCCTGGAATATGTCCGCGCTGTCACAAAGGACGACACTATGCTAATCAGTGTCAATCAAAATTTGATAAGGAAGGTCGACCGCTAGCCCCTTCAGGAAACTTCAAGCGGAGGGCGGGGAGGGGTCGGGCTGTGACAGCAAATCACCCCTAGGAGTGGCCCCGTCGGGAAGCAGCCGCCACCTGTGTGCCAGCACAGGCGGCAATACGGGGGTGGACCTGGCCACCACAATAGAAGTGCTAATTACTGATACATCAGTTGTGCTAATTCCAACTGGTGTCCACGGCCCCCTGGGGTGAGGAATGGCAGCACTGTTGATTGGGCGATCTTCAACAACCAGACAAGGGCTGTTTGTGTTACCTGCAGTTATCAATGCAGATTTCAAAGGAGAAATTAAGATAATGGTATGGACTCCGATACCACCCTGTACTGTGCCAGCGGGAAGCCGAACAGCACAATTAGTATACTTTTTACCACAGACACCAAATGCTGCAAACACTAACCATGGCACAGGCTCTTTTGGGTCCACAGGGCATGAGATTTTCTGGACTCAACAGATAACTATGAATCGCCCGCAGATATCTTGTACGTTACAAGCAGGACTGATAAAGTTCAAAATATCTAGGCTCCCTGGAATGGGCTGAGTTCCAGTTTTTTATCCTTCTGGGTAAATTTTCTTTCACCTTGTTGGTAATGCAGTTTTTGACCTTGATGTTCTTGTCACTTGTTCTGGTGTACTAGAGGATCTAGCTGTCTTAGAGGTTTATGCTGTATGTATCACCTTAGCCTGATGGATGGGCAGAAGCTGGACCTTGTGACCCCAGACCTTTCCATGCAATAGCAACAGGAGGAAAAAAGAAAAAAAGAGTGGATTAAAGAAATCTCAGAAACTTCCTTCATAATAAGGTCAAAATTCTGCTAAGGATTCTGAAGTTCAATTAGGAAGAGGATATATTGGGATGGAAATGAGGATTAAAGGTTTTTTTCTTCTTTTTTAATTGAAAGATCTTTTTAAAAGAGATTTTCTTACCTAGGCCAGAGAAGACCTGTATATATTTAGCCATTTCTGGATTCTCTTGATTATTCTAGAAGGTTTTTCTGTAATTAGATTTTTTTCTAGTGCCAGGATCATCACCTGCTTTATTACAGATCTGGAATCCATGTTGTTGCAGACCCTGCAGTGAAATTTGGCCTTGGTGCAGCTGTGGCATCAGCACCAAGTTCCCTGAGCACCATCACTCTCAGCTTTGGGAGCTGACTCCAATGGGAATCAGCACAGGCACTTGTGCAAAACCCGATATTCTTATGACTACCCAAAATACAAAGCAAGCACCCAGCTGTAGCTTGCAGGAATTGGAACTATGTTTCCTGATGCTAATAAATCTTTGGGAGGACTTTTAAGGACCCAGTGAAGGAGAGGGTATTCCCAATAGCCTGATGACACAGCACCATGCTGATTCAGAAATAAGTCAGTAGTTATTGTAAAACAGGAGAACCAGGTCTTTCATAAAGGTACTTGCAGTGATTTAAATGTGACAGAATGATTCATCCATCTTCAGCATTTTAGTCAGCAAAGTCTTTGGCTTAATGGCAAATATTTATAACTAGAAAATAACAGTATGCAATAAAAATGCTAAGCAGTAAAAATGATGTTAAGCCTATCCTATAAGATCTACATAGGAGGTCATTACTTCTCTAACCTTAAACAACATTCTAATACTAGTAATACTAGTTCAGCTCACTGTACTCATTTCTGTTTCTTCCTGCTTCAGAGAGGCTATGAGCTGGCTACGGCACTCAGCTAAGCACACAGAGATGAATAATCTGCCATTTCTTTGTGAAAATAATATTTTCTTGTGTGATATTTCACTTAGTACAGGTTTTATTTTAGTTTTGAATGGCATGCATGTCAGAGTTTCTGATCTTTTGTTTTGAGAGATCCTTCCATACAGCTCTTGAAGGACACAAACCAACATCCACTGAAATAAATGCAAAGTGATAAATTTGGCTTTTACTTCCCCAGTGCTATTTCTGCAATGTTCTTCAGTAGAAACCCTGGCCAAATAAAATACGATTAAATATCTTTCAAAGGAATTTAAAATGGATGAAATCATGACTGTTGAAATTAGCAGTAAAACTTTGAATTCATTGGGGTTGAAATTTCACTAAAGATATCAATGTAGGGTTGTTTGCCTTTACTGTAAAAATACATATATTCACTTCCCACGCATTTTCCTTTGGCACAAATATTTTTGCACACCTTGATATTCTGACAATTTTCTAAAGGGAAAGAAAAGTGCAATGTAATTTTTTAGGTTTTACTACAAACAGAATCAACTAGTGATCTTTATATAAATATATACGTATAAACTCAGAAATGCCTTTTTTTTTACAAAGAAAGAAATATAAAGGCCCAGGTCTACTGTACAGCTCTCTGTGGGAAGTTGCTTTACTGAAAGCATCCAGAATTTGGCTGAACCGAAGAGAGCAAGTGGAAAGTTTGGAATACAAAAACATCTTTTGTTGGAGGTTTTAAAATCCTTTTGAAGTTTGCCATCAAATTACATCTCAGATAAGTTCCTAAAGGCTTTTCTGTGGGGGTCAGACCAGAGACCTGTCTAGTTTAGTACCCTATCTCCAACAGAAAGCAATAGCATATCTAAAGAGATCTTTTCCAGTGCATACTTTTCTGCTGCTGTTCAGTGATTTAGGCACTTTCTAGACTAAAGATCTCATCTGGATCATTGTGCTGCACCTAAATTTTATATGTGGACATTTGACAATTGACTTGTATCTTGGGAGCTTGTTTATACCAATGGTCTATCCTCCATGAGGATATCCCTGAATTAGACAACCATAGATGTAGTCAAGTAAGAAAAAAATAATATACAGGATCCTCAAATGAATATGCATGCATGTATTAAGCCCAAGCAAATTCATAGTATGTACGTCATACTAAAATTATTTGCATAGATAGATTTCATTTAATGACTAAACCAGGGCTGATAATAGAATTCAGGAGACTTTGATTCTCAGCTTGATTTTTAATCAGTGGATCACCTTTTCCCTCAGAAGTTCTCTAACAATGAGGCAATAATATGTTAATATAAATAATGTCCCCTCCCCCCACCAAGGTTAAAAAGTAAAGATACCTACAAAAAGACTGCAGGCTTCATTCATTTCTTCTGCAGGCTTCATTCTTCTCAAATGTAAAATGGGCACAATGATTGCTCTTCTTTGTAACGTGAGTTTAGAATTATGCTATGAAAAGAGCTATACAAAAACTAGATACCACATAAAGGCCAAATGGTACTTTTAATTGATACAAATGGACTGTGTTTATGTTTAAAATATATGCATTTGTTTAACATATTTAGAAAATAAAGATTAGAATATATTATAGTTCTGTATTTTTATATTTTATATATTTAATATAAGAGCGGTGCATCCCTTTGAGTAAGAAGTCAGGCAGAGGGGGCAGGAGACCTGCGTGGATAAGCAAGGAGCTACTAGCAAACCTCAAACAGAAAAAGGCACTATACAGAAAGTGGAAAAAAGGACAGGCTCCTTGGGAGGAATATAGGAATGTTGTCAGGGAATGCAGGGATGTGACGAGGAAAGCTAAGGCACAAGTGGAATTAAATCTGGCAAGAGATGTTAAAAATAAGAAGACCTTTTTCAAATATATCAATAGTAAAAGGAAGACTAGGCAAAACGTGGGCCTGCTGGTGAACGGGGTGGGTGCCCTGGTTACGAAAAACACTGAAAAAGCCGAGTTACTCAATGCCTTCTTCACTTCAGTGTTTACTAAGGGCAGCCCTCGGGAATCCCAGACCCTAGAAACCAGAGAAGGTGCCTGGAGAGAGAAAGACTTGCCCTGGGTAGAGGAAGACTGAGTCAGAGAGCACCTAGGGAAAGTTCACGCCCACAAATCCATGGGCCCTGATGGGATGCACTCGAGAATGCTGCGGGAGCTAAGATGCTCTCCATCATCTTCAAAAGGTCCTGGAGAATGGGGGAGGTGCCAGAGGACTGGAAGAAAGCCAGTGTCACGACAGTCTTCAAAAAAGGCAAGAAGGAGGACGCAGGCAACTACAGGCCAGTGAGCCTCACCTCCACCCCTGGAAAAGTCACAGAGCAGCACATCCTGGCTGTTGTCTCCAAACATGTGGAGGATAAGAAGGTGCTCAGGAGTAGTCAGCATGGATTCACCAAGGGGAAATCATGTTTGATTAACCTGATAGCCTTCTATGATGGAATGACTAGCTGGGTAGATGAGGGGAGAACGGTGGATGTCGTCTATCTCGACTTCACCAAGGCTTTTGACACCATCCCTCACAACATCCTCCTGGGCAAGCTCCAGAAGTGTGGGATAGATGAGTGGACAGTGAGGTGATTTAGGAACTGGGTGGATGGCAGAGCTCAGAGGGTGGTGATCAGTGGTGCAGAGTCTAGTTGGAGGCCTGTAGCTAGCGGGGTCTCCCAGGGGTCAGTCCTTGGTCCAGTCCTGTTCAATTTATTCATCAATGACCTGGATGAAGGCACAGAGTGCTCCCTCAGCAAGTTTGCTGATGATACTGAACTGGGAGGAGTAGCCGATACCCCAGAGGGCTGCGCTGCTATCCAGAGGGACCTGGACAGACTGGACAACTGGGCGGTGAAAAACCTCATGCGATTCAACAAGGCCAAGTGCAAGGTCCTGCACCTGGGGAGGAATAACCCCAGACACCAGTACAGGCTGGGGACTGACCTTCTGGAGAGCAGCTCTGCAGAGAAAGACCTGGGTGTCATGGTGGATGACAAGTTGACCATGAGGCAGCAGTGTGCTCTTGTGGCCAAGAAGGCCAATGGGATCCTGGGGTGCATTAAGAAGAGTGTCTCCAGCAGGTCGAGGGAGGCGATCCTGCCCCTCTACTCAGCCCTGGTGAGGCCGCATCTGGAGTATTGTGTCCAGTTCTGGGCTCCACAGTACAAGAGGGATGTGGAGCTGCTGGAGAGAGTCCAGCGCAGGGCCACAAGGATGATCAGGGGCCTGGAACATCTGCCCTATGAGGAGAGGCTGAGGGAGCTGGGCCTGTTCAGCCTGGAGAAGAGAAGAATGAGAGGGGACCTGATCAGTGTCTATAAGTACCTCAAGGGAGGGAGTGGAGAGGATGGTTCTGGTCTCTCTTCACTGGCGGCCACTGACAGAACTAGAGTTAATGGCCACAAACTGAAGCACCAAAATTCCACAGGAACTTAAGGAAAAATTTCTTAACAGTGAGGGTGACAGAGTACTGGAACAGGCTGCCCAGAGAGATTGTGGAGTCTCCTTCTCTGGAGATCTTGAAAACCCGCTTGGATGCAATCATGTGCCACATGCTCTAGGTGACCCTGCGTGTGCCGGGGGGGTTGGACTAGATTATCTCTAGAGGTCCTTTCCAACCTTAACAATTCTATGATTCTATGATTACAGAAAACTATATTTCCGCATGCCACTTTAAGATGTTTTTCTTTTAAATATAATCATATAATGGGTACTTAGAAGACTAATGTTTCTTTCTTACATAACAATTTTCACACTAAAGTATCTCCAAATGCTTTATAAACAACAACACTTAACACATTTGTGCATATCCTGTCATGTTCTTGTTTTCTAGGCCACTTTATCAAAGAGCTTGAGTATTCCGACACTAAACGTGACCCTACTGACATTATTATGAACTACTCTCTTCAGTATAGAGAACTCTGTAAGCATGATGGGTTTACTTAATCAATACTGCCATGCAGCTTACCATTTCACTGTACATAGCAGGACTTGTGTTTGCTGTTAATTCAAACAATATATGTGGCCCTTTTAATGGTGTTAGGCAAATGGACTGGGGCGGATGCAGAGCAAAAATATGATTTTGGTCATAGGTTCCAGGGAAAGTGTTTCAGTGAGCTCCAAAAACAGTACAGTAAAATCTGCATTTTTCTCTGCCTGGTATTTTTATGAGTGTGTTTGTGTGTGTGTTCTTCATATAATCTTCTTCTAAATTTATTAATAACATTTTCTTTCCGGGGAGGAAATGAGGTCCTAGTCTGAAAGAAGACTCTTCTTGACTATAGTTTCAAAAAGAAGGAAAAATCCTAGTTTGTCTTCTTCAAGGAGCTCACAACTTGAGGATAGGATGACACAGAACAAGTGCACAATAAGAAACAAAGTGGATTTCAGGCAGAAACACAACGAAGTCGAAGATCTTAATGCATACAGAACTGTATCATATATTTGGAAGTGGATATGTATCAGTTTTGTACATCCAAATTCACACAAGAACTTGTGCTTGTAAATTTCATTGTAGAAATTGTGTTCCAAACTCAGCTTTAAGAACAAAACTAATTAGGTCATACTCCTTCAGAATATCTCAGAAGGAAGACGATGTGAAAGATTCATGGATCTACAGAACAAAAATAATTCATTATTTTGTGAATTATTCCTGTGATCCTTCTAGGGTTTGATCTTTTTATTAAAAATTACATGACCGTTTTCTTTACATGACAGACAACATCAAGGAAGTAAAAGCTTCATCCCTGCTGAGCTAAACAAGCTGAGGATAATTGCATAATTGTAGATGGCCAAGACTTCAAAATGTTAGGGATGTTAGCTCCATTTTGGGAAACACATCATAAGACAACTAAAAAAGGCCAATTTCGGAAGATAATGAAAAAAATGTTTATGAGAGTGATAGGTTAAGTAGATTACATGACTGAAAGCAGAGACCTTTTAACTTATTTGCAGTATCTGAACATTTTAACCATTCACATATCTTCCAGAAATGTGTCAATTAAGCCAGTTTATTTAAGCTACATTTTATCTTATATACACAATTAACATATTTTGTGTTTAAGGGTACATGTGAATTTTAAAGGATGATTTTGAAGACCAGATTCTAGATGCTAGATTCTTCCTAAAAGCCTACCGTGAAGATATACAATGCCTTTCTGTTGAGATCTGTAATCTGAGATCCATAGACAAGTTTTCACACATTTTATGTCACTTGTCTCCCACAGCGTAGCTGGGTGAACATTTTATTTCTCAGTGCATGGAAATAATCTTCATTATAGGGGTATATCTAAGGGGAAGAATAGATGGAGAAAAACACAAGCTGGCAAGGACAAACCAGATTCCTGAAGTTTCAGTATCAATCTTTGGACACGGTCTATAAGAGATGTAGTCCCGAAAAAACACTTATTTCTTCCCAGGCTATTTTTAGAATTGCAAAATCAAATAATCGTTGTGTTTGGAAGGCATCACAGGAGGACATCTGGTCTGACTTCCTTGTCAAAACAGATTCAGTACTAAATACTTGGTCTAGGTTGTTCTCCTGTACCTAAAATTGGACAGAGTGCTTCAGATACAGCCTCTTGAATATCAAATAGGGAAAAATGCTTATGTCACTCAAAACACTGGCCTCAATCTTGCTAATGCAACCCAGTATACAATTCAACTTAATTCCTGCTAGTGCAATGGTTACTCATGTTCAGCTTGTCCACCATGGTGCCCAGCTTCTTTCCAGCAAAGCTGACTTCTAGTCAGTTGATCCCTGGCCTGTCCCAGCATATCAACCCAGGTACAGGACTTGGATTTGCCATTGTTCATTTCGTGAAGTTGCTCTTAGTTCTCTCCTCCAGCTTGCTATGGCCCCTCTGAATGGCAGCAATTCCCTATGGAAATACCACTCCCTCCAATTTGGTGTCATTCAGAAACTTGCTCATATTCTATCCTATCACCCAGGTTACTAATCAAGATATTAAGCTGAATTACCCCAGTATCAAACCCTGACGTATGACATGTTTAATAGGCAGCAATTAGATTTCAAACCGGCTACTCTTATCTTTCTTGGGCCTGGAAATAGCATCAGATTTGCTCTATTATCTATTATTGCATCATAGATTTGCTCTATTATCTTTTCTATTAGAGGTAATTCACTCATATTTCAACAGGATATTTTTATACAGCACATAAGAAGTGTTTAGCTCAGTTTGGTTTCAATTATACAAAGACTGAGCAATCAGCATTATAAAACTTTTGAATCATAGCTGTGAACCTGATTGACATTCTGTAGGAAACGACAAAAGTCTTTCCAAGAATTACATTTGAGATTCAACCAATTCAACCAACATATTGATTTGGGAAAATATTAAACATATATATATATATATAAAGGATTTGAGAAAAAAGATACAAACAAGCCCATAATTTAATGTTTCAGATTATCTATGATTTAGCTATTTAGCTGGCAATTACTAATATGAAAACTCATGCTGTATCTTTATTAGCAGTAACTAGCTCCTACACAGAACACTTCACTGCTACATTTTCATGTTCTCTGTGTGCAGCATTGTATACTTATTTTACAGCTGACTGATTATGAATTGGGCAGTCTAGTTATGACATTATTCTTGAATCTTACTCATGTGTTCTGTTAACAATTATTACACAATTATTTAAGAATAATTCCTGTGATAATTGATTTATTGTTATACAGAGTTTACCTAAATAAATAAAAAAATAGAGAAATAATTACTCTGAAAAAAGTAAAAAGACCACTTGGTATAGTCTCTCATTCATCTTCCTCCCCAAAGAAAACAAACTTAGGACATTTCAGATGAAAAGCATCATTAGTTAAAGATATGAAGAATTTAGGTGCTTGAAGACTATATAAGTTGTACAGAGAGGCACTGTTTCATTAGGTCTGTATACAAAAAAACATATCACTGAAGTCTTGAGCACTAAACAACTACAGCAAAACTACTTTCAAACATAAGAAGCTTACAGCCATCCATAGTCATGCTCTGGGCCAAAAGGTTCCAGATACTAAAGTCATGGGGTTAATGAGCTCTGTGCTGGTAATCCATGCCAGAAGCTAATACACCTCTGTCAGCAAGCTGAATTTTCAATGAGAAGTTGAAATAAGCAGTGGAAAGTGCAAAATCACCCTCTTACCTCCTGAACACTACAAAAAAAAATGTTTTCATTTTCATAATGAAAAAAAACAAGTTTTAAAGCAAGACCAAGAGCTGGACTAGAGCTTCTGCCATACTACTAAAATGTTCATCAAAAACACAAATGCATTGCACATAAAGCATTTACTATGTTAATAACAGAGCTGACTCCCCAGGGTTTTATTCATATATGAGGATACCCATTGATTTGAACATTACTGCTTCAGTTTGTCACCCTGGAGAAGAGTATTAAACATAGGTCATACATTCCTCCCCTCAGGAGAAAGCCTGCCCAGAAGTCTCTTAAGTGCTTAATTCAAAAGGACAGGATAGCGTTGTACTTTTCTCTGGAAGCAGTATCTTCTGCTCCTAATGGACACATGTCAAGAAAAATTGCTCCCTCCTCGTTACAGCCTGGTATTACAGGAGGGCGATTTGTTCGCTGGGTGAATTCTGAGAAATACTAGCATTTCCAACCTACTGCTGTGCTAAATGGGACTCTGTTTGATGACCACCAGCTAGTGGGGAATGATGGGACCCATCTTAGCAAGAGGGGCACACGTCTCTGCCTAAAGGCTGGCCAACCTGGTTAGGAGGGCTTTAAACTAGGCAAAAAGGGGGAAGGGGAGTGGCACACTGACACGGCAAGCAGTACCGCACAGCCCAGGTCAGATGGCGTCCAGCGGGAGTATGCTAGTGCGGAAGTGAGGATAGGAAATGATCACGGAGGGTCCTTGTTGGAACCAGGCGCAGGACAACTGCACAGGCCTTTACGGGAGCCGAGCCGGATTACAAGACACGATCCCAATGTGAGTTTAGATCTTGCTCCGTTTATTAGCGGAAGTGCACATATATTTATACCTACAAGCATCTGAGGGATATCCAGGTTAGCTACGATTGGTTGCTAAGGGGGGTTGCTATGTCCCGGCCGCATAGGCTCTTTCCCAGCTCTGCAAAGTTGTTTACCAGAGACGGCTAACTACTCTTTCCCACATAGCTCCCCATTCCCAGCCGGCCAAGGACAACTCACTAACACTCCCCAGTACATTATCAGCAAGGCGCAGGTGGTGCAGATTCTTAGCACAGTGCAGATTCCCAGCACAGCATTTCTCTACAATTCCCCCTTTTTTCTTTTGCACTAATCAAGCCTTGCTGGTAAGTGAGAATACCTTATGTCTAATACATGCAAAAGCAGAATACCTTATGTCTAGTACATGCAAAAGCACAGCCAAAAACTACAGGGCATAAACAATAAAACAACTAGTAACATTAGCCGCGATTTACTAATACATGCACCCATCCCCAAGTCCGTGTTGGTCTGCAAGGCTTTTCCAGTCGAGAGTCCGACGTCCTGCTGAGCAGCATCTGCTGTCTATTGATCTGCTGATGGGCAGTTCAAGGACTCTTGATCATTTCAACTCCGAGGTTTTACCAACCGCCTGGAGCCGTAAGGTGTCCTCGATCTCCAAGCCATTCCTCTATAAGTCCTCCTTTTTTCTTTTGCATTAACCAGGCGTTATGAGTAAGGGAGGATAGCATTTGCCTTAAGCATGCAAGGGCACAGCTGACTAAGCCTAGGATTAAAAGCATAATAATCAAAAGCATCAAACTTGTTTTAAGCAAGGATTTCAGCCACCCGCCAATACCCAATAAATTAGTTAACCCATCCAGTCCAAAGAAGCCCACATCTTTTTGTATCTTCTGGGTGTGTTCCATCAGCTGTTGGATTTGCTGGTGGATTGCCTTAGAGTGGTCTTGCAGATCCATACAGCACGTTCCTTCAAAGTCTCCACATCCGTGCCCATGGGCTAGCAGCAGGAAGTCGATGGCTGCTCTGTTTTGTAGCACCGCATGTTGCACCTGTGATAAATCTAGCGCAAGATTAGAGAGGACATGACTGGTGACATTTGCTTGTTTAACCACCCAGCAGGATAGGGTGTCTAGGACTTTGTGAGCTCGCGCCGCTGCCGCCCCCGGTACAAAGAAGGATGTCAAAATTACCTCCCACTTGGACCAGAGACGGACGTTGTCATTACAGTCCTCCGTCCGGGTTATGCTACGCGCCATTCGTTGAGTTCTTCTTTTGACCCTGGTGCTGTTAGGATGGACCCAGGGCAAAGCCATACTTACTTGGCCTACTGTACATGGACCCCCTATGGGCTTTGATGGAATTCCAGACCAAGCCCGGTTGCCACATATGAGAAAATATCCTGCAGGCAACGTCCGAGGGGTTACAGGGCTGGATCCCGGATGTGAGGAATTGTGGGACATCTTACCACACCATTTATTCCAACGACTCCCGTTGCCGATTGGGTACAACCAGGTGGGTGCCTGAGAGCTACTGCGACAATTATTACTATAACCCGAAGCGCAACCCTTATGCGATGCATTAATATAAAGGCAAACAGAAGCGTTAAGAGAATCTATTAACTCTATCTCCTGTGGTTCAGGCCCTGCAGGCAGGTTGTGGCTCAAAGATCGAAACGGTTTATTCCCATTGCCAAGTTCTCGAATACTGTCAATCTTTTCAAGGTTTGGGGATTCCCCAACGACGGCATTGCCATTACTGCATTCCAGAAATACTTCCACGTGGTCTCGTTCACAGACACCCCAACTAGACATGTTACAAAGGGGGTACTAGGGGTGGCCAGACTAGCGCAGAAGCGCGTGGTATTTAGCTCTCGAGCTAAGGTCACCCAGATGTTTTGTCGAGGATCAAACAATCGTGGATGGTACCCTGGAGCCCCTTCCGTCCCAGAGCCCAGTACCCAGAACATCAGCAACGCTGCTGCCCACCACTGTCCTGCATGTCCCTTTCGACAGGACGCTCCCTCGTATCCGTGGGTCCTTTCGCAGGGCGAGTCCATCTGCTGGGAACCCATAGGGGACCTGTAGGTGTAGAAACACACATATGCCCTCGACCATTGAATACAACTTCTGCTGGACCCTCCCATAACCCAGTTCGAGGGTGCCGGTAGTGCACGCTCATAGATGATTCTTGTATCTTTTGACTACGGACCCGCTGCGCGTGCACCCACATGGGGGGTTCCGTGTCATCTCCAAACACACAAAGATGGTTTAATACAAACAGTGTATAGGACAACCGTTCTTTTGGGTCTGTCATTTCCTTAAATTTCATCAGGTAATCTTTTCAGGTGCGATTAGCCCGTTCTACCATGGCTTGGCCAGTGGGTGAATTTGGAATTCCCTTGACATGCTTAATACCCCATTTTTCGCAAAACTGATGAACACTGTCACTGGCATATGCCGGACCATTGTCTGTCTTAATCACTTCTGGGACTCCTAATACTGCAAAGCAAGCGGTTAGATGTTTTTTCACATGAAGGGCTCTTTCCCCAGGCTGAGCGGTTGCCCATATTACATGCGAGTAAGTATCGATAGACACATGCACATACTTAAGTCGAGCAAACTCCGGAACATGTGTGACATCTATCTGCCATATCTCTAATGCCTTCAGGCCCCTGGGATTCACACCAATGCCCAGACCTGGCCCGTGATGACTACATTGGGGACAGGCCTGCACAATTCCGCGGGCATCGGACATAGTTATACCATACATCCGGATCAGGCCTTTGGCATTAGTGTGGAACTGTTCATGAGTGATACGGGCGATTTCAAAACAACTCAGTGGCCCATGCTCGCGCACCAAGCTCACTAACTGGTCAGCCCGATCGTTACCCTCCCCCAAACCTAGTGTCCATTGATGACTCCGGAGGTGGATGATACAGAACGCTGTCGAACGCCACCTCACCGCTCTTTTGATTTGTAGAAACAGCTGGAACAATCGCTGGTTAGAAGTTTCTTTCAAAAGAGCATCCTCAATTCGCTGTACTACTCCGACGACGTATAGGGAGTCCGATACAATATTCAACGGGGTGTCCTTCCAGTGCATCAGCGCCCATGCGACAGCTGCCAATTCTAAAGTCTGCAACGAGTCACCTTCTACCGCTTGTAGGGTGTGGGCTTTCCATAGGTCTTTCTCCTTCCAGGTGATGGCCGCCCTTCTGGAAGATTTCCCTGCATCCGTGAATACCGTAAGGCCATCACGCAGAGGTCTTTCTACACACTTTGGTCTTTCTACCCACGAATAGCTGGTAAGGAAGTGGCCAAGCTTTCCTGCAGGTCTTTCCGAAGTCACCTCCCCAGGGAACTCCAGGAGCGCTAGCTGCAGCGCAGTGGAGTGCCACAGGGCCCATTCCAAATCTGCCGCCTGCAGGGGAAGGTGGATCGCCGCCGACTCACCCCCTGAGATTGCCAGCACCCGAATTCTCCCACGGCGGATCATGTGAGCCACCGCTTTCAACCGAGGGGTCACGCTCTTGCACGGTTGCACTGAGGAGAAAATCCATTCTAAAACTGCAAGGTAGTCTTCTCCCCCTTTTTTCTTTTGCCACTGCATGACTACCGCCGTGAGGGAATTCTCCCGTGAAAGAATGAGAAGACGCAAAGGCAATCCTGGAAGATACCGCGGGCATAAGCGCGTAGCTACTAACTCCCCTAATCGTTCAACACAGGCTTGCTGCGCTGGCGTGAGCGAAATCGGCTTCCCAGCGTCTGTACCTTTGAGCAAAGGACGTAGTGGCTCAAGGTCCTCATTAGAAATACCCAGCAATGAACGCACCCATTGTAGATCTCCCATTAGGGTCTGCACATCAGTTAATGTACGTAAATTCATATGTAAGGTAACCTTTTGAGGAGCGACTGTGGATTCTGTAATAACCCAGCCAAGGTATTTCCATGGGCTGGTATGCTGTACCTTTTCCGGAGCGATGACCAGACCGGAGCTGCTGAGTGTGTTGGCAATTGCTTTCTCATCCTCTGTCGTGAATCGAGTCTTTCGGGCAAACAGGATGTCGTCCATATAGTGGTAGATGATGGTATCAGGCCATCGTTGTCGGAGAGGCTGTAAGGTAGCAGTGACAAACATGTGACACATGTTTCGCATACCTTGAGGCAGGACGACCCACTGGAAACGCTGTGCCGGTTCTGCACGGTTCACCGAAGGTAGCATGAAGGTGAACCTCGAGGAATCCTCCGGATGTAAAGGAATGGTATAGAAACAGTCTTTTAAATCCACAATCAATAGATCCCACCCCTGAGGTAACATGGCAGGGGATGGAATCCCCGGCTGTAGCGCACCCATAGGTTCCAGTATCCGTAATGACACAAGCATACCCTTTCCCCCAGGTTATCAAGTCCAAGGCTCCCGTCCATTTTCCCGTGTTCCAGGCTCTCAGCATCACCTTACACGGACCCATTTTTACTTCTGTCAGGGCCCCCTTTAGCCCAGCCCTATGCTTGACCATCCGAGGGACCAGGCTACCATGGTGCTATCTCAAAAATTAAAACATATACTGCTCTTGCCAATTTTTCGTCTTTTGTAGCTGGCATTTCAGCGTTTGGTTCATATGTTCCACTATGTCATGGTCCTCAGGAAGCAATGGTATGGTGAAAAATCAATCTTTTAAATCAATTAGTAAGTATTCCCCTAAGCTCTGTCCAAGGATATAAGTCAGAGTACGGCTCCCAGTCCTCCATCGGTGGGGGGGGTGGGCGGGGGAGGTGGGGGGGGACGCTGTAGTCTGAGTTATTCCTGGCTTTCCCGTTTTCAAATTCTGGACTTTCTTGTTGTGCTTATTTAGCCCTCTCTGCTGATATATATTACACAATAAAGATCTAAAGGCCACAGACACAAACAGCACAAACACAATTTCTGTCCAGTGGCACGACCTCACGTAGCTGTGCACTCCACTAGTGAGTTCCACTGGTCATCGGCAGGACACTGAGATTGAACATTCTCTCGAGTTGGCAGATTAGAGGGTTGCTGACAGGCTCCTAACTCGGCGGGCGTCCCCGCAGAGACAACGTGGGTCTCAGTGTTAGTAGTCTCACCCCCCCTCTCTCTGCACTGTCTGTTTAAGCCCGGTGCATCCTGCCACGTAGGGCCAGTACGTGCCAGCAGGCAGACCAGGGGGCGGACAAACTCCACCTTCAGTCACATAACCTTCCCTCCTGGCTGCGCAGATGTGCATACCAGTAAGTGGTCCCAGCCGTCAGTCCGAGGGTCCTGCCTTTCTCATCTCCCTCCCTTTCGGGTGTTTGACCTTCAAATTAATTTAGAGGATGTTTGCAGTTAAGTTGGCTACAAGCCTGGTCGAGCGGCTGCCTTCAACTGCTTTTCGGAGGCGGTCGGCTGTGAGCCTGGCTGAGCAGCCACCTCCGTGCTCCTTATCTCTCAGCCTGGGCAGGCAAACATCTTCTTTCTCAGGGTCTTGGAATCTATTTCGCACAACAGTTTTATGACTCTACGGATCATACAAATTTCCACCTTTCAACCATACCTCGTGTCAGCATCAATATACAAAGGACACAACACATAATAGAGATGAACATAGCAAATAGAAACAATAGCCCTAATAACGGTTTCCGTCCTCACTTAAAGCATTACAGTTCTACAACCCCCACTTTTAAAAGATGAATCAAATTCCTCTGCACCTCCCTCCTGGCTTTCATCAAGCCCTCAGCAACATAAGTCTCCTTGATCTCATTCGCACTTTATTCGCCCCCCCCTTTTTTTTTTTTTTTTTTTTTTTTTTTGAGGTTATCTAACAAGTCCTGGACCCAGCCAGGCCGTTCTTCAGGCGCGACAGGGGCGGGTCCGGAAGCGGGGGCACAGACGGTGTAGGCACCGCAGGTGCAGGCACAGAGGCAGGCACGGGCTGGGGGGTTAGCGATGGATCTCCAAACACCAGCGGTTTTCGGTGGCGGGGCGGTCCCGGTCCTGAAGTGCTCGCAAAGGCGGACATGACTCCGGCGGCCACTTTGCTTTTGGCTTTCACATCGGATTTGAATACTAGGTGGGGCTCGGCTTTGAATCCATTCTCTCTGCACCAGATCAAAAGCTTGCAGAGGGTCTGTTCTTCAGTAGCTTGCTCCAGGGATTGGACGAGCCTATTCACCAAATTTCCGTAGGACTCCCGCAATCCCTGCTTCACCATCGTAAATGATGGGGCCTTTCGTTCTGACGGCACTAAAAACAGCGCCTGCTTCCGTGAAGCATTATACATGGGCATCGAGTAGGTTAGCTGAGTCGCGGGGTCACCATAGAGATCCCGTCCCATAAGCATCTGCCCAGTCACACCACACAACGGATCTCCCGAGATGTTACGTGCGTTCACCACCTTTTGGATTTGTTTCTCCCTCTCCCGTTCCCATAACAGATATTGCGCGGGAGTGAGGAGGACCTTCGCTATCATTATTTCTCGCCACATACAACCCAAGTCCTTAGCCATTTTACTACCCCCAATGGTGGCATCGCAGAGAGAGTCCCCTATCTCCTGCCACTCAGTGGCACTATACATAAGTTCCAGCGTTTGCAGATGTCCCATCTCTTGTGCCCATCGTAACAACTCATAGAGTTTCCTCGTACTCACAGCCGCCTCTCGCTTGGCGAGAATATACAATAGCAGCTGTGTTGCCGCCCCCCAGTCCATGGCTAGGGCGGTCTTCGCGGAGGGGCCCCGGCGGCTCAACCGCCCCCGCCCCTGGACCCCGTGCCCAGCACCCGGTCCCGGCGGTGTGGGTACCTCACACCGGACGCCGCTTCCCAGCTCCACAATCCTCCGTCAAGCCGTGGCGACCCGGGATCTTCCCCCGTCAAGCCACGCTGACCCAGGATCTCCGACCTGCCACAGCACCTTCCTGCCGCCAGGTCCCGACGACCCTGCCGTTGGGTCCCTGTTCGGGCGCCAGATGTTGGAACCAGGCGCAGGACAACTGCACAGGCCTTTACGGGAGCCGAGTCGGATTACAAGACACGATCCCAATGTGAGTTTAGATCTTGCTCCGTTTATTAGCGGAAGTGCACATATATTTATACCTACAAGCATCTGAGGGATATCCAGGTTAGCTACGATTGGTTGCTAAGGGGGGTTGCTATGTCCCGGCCGCATAGGCTCTTTCCCAGCTCTGCAAAGTTGTTTACCAGAGACGGCTAACTACTCTTTCCCACATAGCTCCCCATTCCCAGCCGGCCAAGGACAACTCACTAACACTCCCCAGTACATTATCAGCAAGGCGCAGGTGGTGCAGATTCTTAGCACAGTGCAGATTCCCAGCACAGCATTTCTCTACAGGTCCTCTTTCACCCCTCCTGGGAAACCTGTGGCCTCTGTTGCTTCCCTGAAATGCCTATACACCAATGCGCGAAGCATGGGGAATAAGCAGGACGAACTGGAGATCTGTGTGCAGTCCCAGCATCATGATCTCATTGGAATCACAGAGAAATGGTGGGATAGCTCGCACGACTGGAGCGCTGCCATGGAAGGTTATGTGCTCTTTAGGAAGGACAGGCTGGGAAGGCGAGGTGGTGGAGTTGCTCTTTATGTGAGAGAGCAACTGGAATGCATGGAGCTCAACCTGGGAGTGGAGGATGAGCGAGTTGAGAGCTTGTGGGTAAGGATTAGAGGGCAGGCTAATGTGGGAGACACTGTGGTGGATGTCTGCTACAGGCCGCCTGACCAAGACGAGGAGGTTGATGAGGCCTTCTATAGGCAGCTGGATATTGCCTCACAGTCACAGGCCCTGGTTCTCATGGGGGACTTCAACTACCCCGACATCAACTGGGAGGACAACACAGCCAGGCACAAGCAGTCCTGGAGGTTCCTGCAGAGCGTCGACGATAACTTTTTGACGCAGGTTGTGGAGGAGCCGACGAGGAGAGGTGGGCTACTGGACCTCGTGCTATCAAATAGGGAGGGCCTAGTAGGAGATGTTAAGGTGGGGGGTAGCCTCGGCTGCAGTGACCATGAGTTGGTGGAGTTCAGGATTCAACGAGGAGGAGGCAGGGCTATAAGTAGCTTTGCGACGATGGACTTCAGGAGGGCCAACTTTAGCCTCTTCAGAGACCTCCTCAGTAGAATCCCATGGGCTAGAGCTCTAGAAGGCAGGGGGGCCCAAGAGAGCTGGTTAGTTTTCAAGCGGCACTTCCTGCACGCCCAGCAACAGTGCATCCCTGTGTGTAGGAAGGCAGGCAGAGGGGGCAGGCGACCTGCGTGGATGAGCCGGGAGCTTGTGGCAATGCTCAAGCAGAAGGCAGCGGTATACAGAATGTGGAAAAAAGGACAGGTCCCCTGGGAGAAATACAGGAACGTAGTCAGGGAATGCAGAGATGTGACAAGGAAAGCTAAGGCACGTCTGGAAGGCAAGCTGGCAAGGGACGTTAAAAATAACAAAAAAAAATTCTTCAAATACATTAACAGCAAAAGGAAAATCAGGGAAAACATGGGTCCGCTGGCGGACGGGATGGGCACCCTGGTTACAAATAACACAGAAAAAGCAGAGTTGCTCAATGCCTTCTTTGCTTCGGTGTTTCCCAAGGGCAACCCATTAGAGCCCCAGGCCCTAGGGACAAGAGAAGAAGCTGGTGGAGAGGAAGACTTGCCCTGGGTAGAGGAAGATTGGGTCAGAGAGCACCTAAGGAAACTCAATACCCACAAATCCATGGGCCCTGATGGGATGCACCCCAGAGTGCTGCGGGAGCTGGCAGATGCCATAGCTAAGCCGCTCTCCATCATCTTGAAAGATCCTGGAGAACGGGGGAGGTGCCGGAAGACTGGAAGAAGGCCAATGTCACGCCAGTCTTCAAAAGAGGCAAGAAGGAGGACCCAGGCAACTACAGGCCAGTCAGCCTCACCTCCGTCCCCGGAAAAGTGATGGAACGGCTCATACTGGCCGTTGTCTCCAGGCACATGGAGGACAAGAAGGTGCTCAAGAGTAGTCAGCATGGATTCACCAAGGGGAAATCTTGCCTGACTAACCTGATAGCCTTCTATGATGAAATGACCGGCTGGATAGACGAGGGGAGAGCGGTGGATGTCGTCTATCTCGACTTCACCAAGGCTTTTGACACCATCCCTCACAACATCCTCCTGGGCAAGCTCCAGAAGTGTGGGATAGATGAGTGCACAGTGAGGTGGATTAGGAACTGGCTGGATGGCAGAGCCCAGAGAGTGGTGATCAGCGGTGCAGAGTCTAGTTGGAGGCCTGTAGCTAGCGGGGTCCCCCAGGGGTCAGTCCTTGGTCCAGTCCTGTTCAATTTATTCATCAATGACCTGGATGAAGGCACAGAGTGCTCCCTCAGCAAGTTTGCTGATGATATGAAACTGGGAGGAGTAGCTGATACCCCAGAGGGCTGCGCTGCCATCCAGAGGGACCTGGACAGACTGGACAACTGGGCGGTGAAAAACCTCATGCATTTCAACAAGGCCAAGTGCAAGGTTCTGCACCTGGGGAGGAATAACCCCAGACACCAGTACAGGCTGGGGACTGACCTTCTGGAGAGCAGCTCTGCAGAGAAAGACCTGGGTGTCATGGTGGATGACAAGTTGACCATGAGGCAGCAGTGTGCCCTCGTGGCCAAGAGGGCCAATGGAATCCTGGGCTGCATTAAGAAGAGCGTCTCCAGCAGGTCGAGGGAAGTGATCCTGCCCCTCTACTCAGCCCTAGTGAGGCCGCATCTGGAGTATTGTGTCCAGTTCTGGGCTCCACAGTATAAGAGGGATGTGGAGCTGCTGGAGAGAGTCCAGCGCAGGGCCACAAGGATGATCAGGGGCCTGGAACATCTGCCCTATGAGGAGAGGCTGAGGGAGCTGGGCCTGTTCAGCCTGGAGAAGAGAAGGCTGAGAGGGGATCTAATCAGTGTATATAAATACCTCAAGGGAGGGAGTGCAGAGGACGATGATGGTCTCTTTTCAGTGGTGGCCACTGATAGGACTAGAGGAAATGGCCGGAAACTGAAACACCAAAAATTCCATAGGAACTTAAGGAAAAATTTCTTAACAGTGAGGGTGACAGAGCACTGGAACAGGCTGCCCAGAGAGGTTGTGGAGTCTCCTTCTCTGGAGATCTTCAAAACCCGCTTGTATGCAGTCCTGTGCCACGTGCTCTAGGTGTCCCTGCATGTGCAGGGAGGTTGGACTAGATGATCTCTAGAGGTCCCTTCCAACCCTAAGCATTCTGTGATTCTATGATTCTATGATAAAGGGAAAACATTTCAACTTCTTGCAGAGCCTAGGATTGCGGTTTGACCATCTCGCCTCGACTGCAGGGGACTGTCAGGGTATTATGGGTGTGGAAAATACACTCTGAAGTACTGGCAGACAGCTTAGAAGATTTGCATTTAATAAGACACAGGTAAATATTCCTGTGCAATGTCTACTCTAAGAGTATAAGAAAATGCCTTACGTTAAGACAGTATCCAAAACCTATTACTGTCGTTCACAGGGATTTTCCCACTGATTCTCAGGGTTTCAGTATGGGCACAACATCCCTGTTTAAGGGGTCTATAAACACCATCTCTATCCACTATAAAATATGCCTAAGTTCAGTTCACTTGTCAGTCCTTTCCTATAGGAAAAGACTTCTGAATAAGAACCAAAAACCTAAAGTGTTAAATGGGTGTTGTCATGTTAGTCTTCAAAAGAAGAATTTTCAGCAACTGAATAGTAATTTTCCTCTGTTGTTATATTTTAAAGTGGGAAAAATTGGGCTCCTTTTACTTCATGTGAACTTTGTAAAATTTGTAGCACAGCTAAATATGGAGAAGGTGAGCATCAGGTCTTAGCTCATGACCTAGAGAAGTCAACATGAATCTTACTCCTAACTTCAACAGCTTTGGATAAGATAGAGATGTTAGACACAATTTTATAGAGCAGAAAGGGCAATCAACCATCTCAAATGTTCAGTCACTGATTTGGCCATTCATTAGATATTCAGAATAACAGTCTCCCTTTCAATTTCTTTTTAACACTGAATATCATATTATCGATTCTTTACATTATTACTTTTAAAGAATTACCCTCAAAGTTGGTTTCTTTTTCCTCTTCCTCAGAATGTCTGATATTCTCAAGTGGATAATAACAGGTACACAGTGTATTTTTATGCATTCTGCAATTACTGAATTGATTTTTGCAAAGACCTATTTTTCAAACAATTGTGCAAACAGTTTTGAAATGTACACCATTTATCAGAGTTTATTTTATATAGTTTATTTTTATATATTTCAAAAGATTGAGGGCAGCAATATCTATCTCATAAAGGGACCTTCTTGACCCTAATGTTTTGTAGCTGTAGGCAATTTAATAGCATTTGGAAGAGAATTCATGTGCTTTGATTCTGAAGCACAGACTTCTCTGGGGTCTTATAGAAGATCATGTTTAAGAACACACACACCCGATCTCATTCAGGTCATCTTTTCACCAGGTAGCTTTATCTGGTGATAAGGGACAAGAAGTAGCACTGATATCCTTCTTCTTAATATTTCTTCTGGTTTAGAGGGCCTTAGCTTTGTTCTTGAGCTCTGGCTATACACAGAATGGCAGGGGCTGATATGGTTAGTCAGGCCAAGATATGGAAAATGAGTGAAATCCCTATGATTGGTCCAATAGCTACTCTAGGGCAACAAATTGAGCTTTTAATTGCTCTTTACATTCATTTCTTTTTAATTACTTATTTATCTTTGAGACGGAATCTAGTGGAAGAATAGAAACCCAATTCTTAGCACTATAAAGAGATTACAAGCTGTTTTGAATGTCAATTTTAAAGCACTTGTTTTCAGAGGCTCTCCAAAGCATTGCATGATGTTTTCCTGAACCAGCTCACTATGGTGTCTAGATGCTATAAAGTGAAGAAAAAAATCTGGATGAGATCTTCATTGTAGTAACTGTTTAGCACAGAACTGTCTGTACTAATGTATCAAGAAATAATCAAGAAATGAGGAAAAGGTATCACTGGATGACAAAGAATGGGAAAGCGAGAAGTACTGACCTGTCATTGAGAACTCGAATAGACCAAACATACCTGTTTGGATAGATCTTCAAACATAGGTCAGTGGTGAATCTAAATCTATATGGCTCATTTTGTTGGCATGGTTAAGGATATTTCTTTTCAGAGCCCAATATGTAAAGGAAAAAGACAGGGATAACATCATATCCATCTGCTTTTGAATAGCTAGCCTCCTATCCATTTACATCTGGATTAACTAAATATGGATTCCTGAACAAGACAGACCAAAGTCTGTGAAATTGCACTTGAGATACTGCCCCTGTTGATTACAACATTGGTTAGCTAGAATTGGAATTGTTATGTTGCATCATCAATGGAAGTACATTAACTCATGCCAGTACCAGAGCTGCCACATTAAGAACATTACTTCCTCTTCCCTGAACATATGCAAGGCACATGTACAGATCAATTGTTTTCCAAGAAATGTTTCTCCTAGGACTTACAGAAAGTTTGGTGTTTATGAATGAAAAGCATGAGCAGTTCTGCACAAAAAAATGTAAAGAAAATAACCAAAGGATGTTATTTCTTACAAAGCATGAGAGATTTATATGAGGTAAAAAGTTTAAGACAAAGAAACATGACATGAACCATCATATATTGCATACTCACACCAGTATCATAATATGGCACAATTTTTGAAATGTATGAGAAAATACCTCTTCCTTGCACGGTAGAAAAATATATGACAAGATTTATCTGTTTAACCTAAATATATTGAGGCAGAAGGAAGTCTGGAAAAAAAAAAGTGGAGTAGTCAGAGTGTAGGAGCAAGCACATGCATGGATTGGGCTCCCTTACCACAGACATGCACCATATGTTCAGCTTTGACACATGTACACTAGTTATTTATTCATATTGCACTAGATGACTCTACCACTTGTTTCCGATAAAGTAATTTGTTCAACTCAATTACTATAATCAGCCACTAGATATTTTAAATTACATATCATCTCGCTGTTATGCAAAGTTCTTTCTTCATTTGTGTCTGATTGTTTCAGATACCACTGGGTATTACAGGAGATAACATGAGGGCATCAGACAGCATTTATCAAATAACATAGTTTCTAGGCCTGATAATGTGAAAATTGGACTCCCATTCTGACAGAGAAAAGGTGACCTTGGGGTTAAGACTGTCCTGTGACTTGGGAGCTATACATTCATTTCTTTCACTGTTGTATAGTTTTCATCTGAGATTCTCAAAAGTATCTATGGTCATGAGAACACTGCAGTTGTATTAGTTGAAAACTCTGGTGAAAATGCTCGGCCTTAATTGCAAGTTTAGATAAAAGTGAACCTTATAGAGATAACCTGCTTGCAGAAGGTCAAATTTTCATGCTGATGATGAGCAGCTATCATAATAAATAAAGGTACCAAGACATCAATGAAACCGTAATTTATCTATGTTAACTAAATGATTTAAAATAGAAAGTTTCCTTTAAAAGCAAATTGTTGTTCAGTATATAGGTCTATAGCTGTTTCTGAAAATTTAGTACTTAGTATTGGTACTTAGTGTCAAGACAGAATTATCCTTTGTACAAGGCCCCTCACTTAGGCCAATTACTTTTTGACATTATTTAGACAATTCAGTTCTGCAACACATTATCTGTATTTTTGCATGGGAGAATGGAGACAGAAATCCCAGAATTGTTATATATGGATGCATTCTGCTCGCTGGAGAAAATAATTGGCTTGAATTCAAAAGGAAAGCAGCACCATAAACTACAAACAATTTGTTGTCATGGGATGCATTTTTCATGCCCTTGGATCACTGATGGTGATGAATCAGGCGGCACAGAACAAAAAATCAATCAGGAACAAGTGCCAGTGAAGGCGAGAAGAAGAGCAGATGTGATGCGAAGAAGAAGAACAGATGTGAGCAGATTGCTGCTCTGCCATCCAGAGGGACCTGGACAGAGTGGACAACTGGGCGGTAAAAAACCTCATGAAATTCAACAAGGTCAAGTGCAAGGTCCTGCACCTGGGAAGGAATAACCCCAGACACCAGTACAGGCTGGGGACTGACCTTCTGGAGAGCAGCTCTGCGGAGAAAGACCTGGGTGTCATGGTGGACGACAAGTTGACCATGAGGCAGCAGTGTGCTCTTGTGGCCAAGAAGGCCAAGGGGATCCTGGGGTGCATTAAGAAGAGCGTCTCCAGCAGGTCGAGGGAGGTGATCCTGCCCCTCTACTCAGCCCTGGTGAGGCCACATCTGGAGTATTGTGTCCAGTTCTGGGCTCCACAGTACAAGAGGGATGTGGAGCTGCTGGAGAGAGTCCAGCGCAGGGCCACAAGGATGATCAGGGGCCTGGAACATCTGCCCTATGAGGAGAGGCTGAGGGAGCTGGGCCTGTTCAGCCTGGAGAAGAGAAGGCTGAGAGGGGATCTGATCAGTGTCTATAAGTACCTCAAGGGAGGGAGTGAAGAGGATGGTGCTGGTCTCTTTTCAGTGGTGGCCACTGACAGAACTAGAGGTAATGGCCACAAACTGAAGCACCAAAAGTTCCACAGGAACTTAAGGAAAAATTTCTTAACAGTGAGGGTGACAGAGCACTGGAACAGGCTGCCCAGAGAGGTTGTGGAGTCTCCTTCTCTGGAGCTCTTCAAAACCCGCTTGGATGCAATCATGTGCCACATGCTCTAGGTGTCCCTGTGTGTGCAGGGGGGTTGGACTAGATGACCTCTAGAGGTCCCTTCCAACCTTAAGCATTTTATGATTCTCTGATTCTATGCCGATGTCAGAAGATACATCTGCTCCATGAAGCGCTGGCTCATCTTTCACCAAACTTTCTAAATATGGTGAAACGATTTGGAAGCTGATGGCTCTACATGCTTCAGCAAAACTATGAATATCAAATACTTATCTGGTAAGACTCTTTAGCCTGAACACAAGCAAAGCAAAGCAAATTTTGAGTTACCTTCAATTCTACCTATATTTCTAGAAAAATTATGCACCATGTGATTTGAAATATTTCTGTAGTCTGCACTTTGTAAAGCACTCTACAAAAATTTAAAGTACTAGAAGCAAACAAGATTAGCACTCTATAAATAATAAGTGATTCACACATTTATCATATGTAGAATCTAAAATGTTTCTGCTGGAAAATGGATGGAAAGATAAAGATTTCAGAAAAACAGCACTTTCTGTTTTCCTCACTGAAAAAAAATGTCAGAATTTAAATCTGCATTAAGAAAAGTGAAATACAACAGGCATACAAGTGGAAGCTTCACCTCTTGAGCATGTGAAAGCTACTCTATTGATCACTGCTGATATTCAACTAGGGTATTCCAAAGCTAAATTCATGAGCTTGTACAGGCTAAAAGAAATGTAAAAGAAGCTGTTCAGACTTCCGACTGAAAATAATCTCACATATGCAGTGGATTAAGGCCTGAGGAAGACACACACAACCCTAATCACTGGACTATAGACTTTCAATTTAAAGGGAAGCATGAAGCATTTAAACAAGTGACTTAGCATAGATGATAGAATTCATGTAGAATTCATTTAGGTTCATATCCTTTTCCCAGAATTAACAAACTCCTAGAAAGCAGAATGGAAATTTTCCTGATCTTTACAACTTGCATGTCCTTTTAGGTAGCATATTGGATCACATACTGTCAGTATTAAGTTTTACTGAGGAAAAGAAGTGCAAAATAAAATATGCCCCCATCTTTTGAAATAGGAATTTGAAATACTACCTATTTTATTATTATCAAAATTCAAGGAAGTTAGAAATAACTTATAGATGGTTTTAACAGAGGAAAAATATCTTCAAACCAAATTTCAGTGGAATAATCATATACATTTTATTAAAAAGAGCAAATATTCATAAATTCCGCAGTAATACGAATTAGTACAGAAGTCCACAATTTATCACCTTTAAAAACTCTCCACATCAATTACTGCTTATCCTACCAAAATCTGAATTCTGGTTACTCTTGCTTATCCTTTGTCAACCAGCTACAAGACTCCAAATGCAACTGGTCATCTAGGAATCTTTCAAAGAACAAAAAGGAAAATATACTCTGTCCACCTCTCTCCCACTATAGTGGGAGTCTGCACATTTAGACTTAGATGAAGCTAAAATTAAGAGGGATGAAAGTACCTTAAATTCTCTCCAGAGTCTCCTGGATGCCTGTTTCTAGAATTCCAAGGGCTAGCTAGATCGCTTACATTTAAGCTTATCAAAGTTTAAAATAAACTATCATTTATCTTTCAGAGTTGCAATTTGGGAAAAATTCTCAGTGAAGAAGAAAAATATTGGGTCCCACCCAAAATATGTCCAAGAAAAAGTTGGCTGTTTCCCATAAATGGAGCAAGTAGAGATTCACAATCCCTCTTCACTTTGAGGAGATATCCAATGTTTTCCACTGATTGTTTAGTTTACCAGAGCATATTATAGACTGTATTTTAATTATTATGTCTAGTTGCAATAGCTTTACAGAAGTTATCTTAGTATTTAGCATATTATTTTAGTTATCTTATTGAGATAGTACAGACTCCAAAGAAATTGCTGGATAAAGTTCAAAGAACTATACTACACATGATGACCTCTTGTGGTTTGAATGTCTATAAGGTATATTATTAAATAGCTTTAGAAGAAAATTTTCCATTCTAAGGTCAAAAAGCTCATTAGAAAGGAAGGCAAATATCTCTGCTCTCATTTTAGAGAAGGGAAGCAGAAGTAGTGAGATGAGGTGATTCCCTCATATACATAGGCAAAAGGACCCAGCATTCTGACTCCTTGCTTCTCATTTCCATTCTGCACCAGAACACAAAACATAGTACAAAATGTGAAAATTATAAAAATGGACTCAGACTTTGTGTTCTAATGCAATTTTTTGGCATTAGATAATCAGTAGCAGAGTGGCCTCATTTCCCAGTGCGAGGAGAAACAAAATGCTTAGGCCAGAAAGGCCTTTATATGTATTTATATTTACTCGTGTATTATACTTGCAATATTTTTAAGATTTCTTCCAGCATGTGCACTAGCTGCTACACCACAATACCAATAAACTTGATTGTTACACATCTTGCAGCTAGGGAAAATTCAAATGTATTCCTTTTTATTTATAAGTAAAAAATGAGGTGATTATTTATGTAGTCAAAAACTGAAAATTAAATTTCAGCCTCATACTTATGGATGAAGGGAAACACTAGCTGACCCAAACTGTGGGTGTCTTTTCAGTGCCTAAAAACTAAACAATACTTTTAAAATCTTTATGTATGTAAGTGTGAACCAAAAAATCTACTGGGTTACAATACAGGATTATGCAGCCTACAGGCATAAGCACTGCATTAGATCAGATAAAACAGAGGTAAAAAAGTTTTTTTCTTTTAATTGTATTTATGTCTATCAAATTAACTTTCCTGGAGGGAGGAGGATGTTTCCCTTGAGTGAGACCATCTTCAAGAATCGCCAGTGCCTACCTTACAACTCAGCTGGATTCAAGCCCAGTGCTCGCTGGGACACAGAGGACAATTGGACTGTCCCTTCTTAGATATTTCTAATCTATTATGTGTGCTCTGCAGAGATAGCCTACAGCAATCCTATAGATTAAGATATAGGATCCTACAGTAGATTCCATATGCTTTAGGTGCACATAGAAATGCTTTTGGTTCCTGAGACATCCATCTCAGATTCCACCTCAGGTGCTTCTAAGAAAAGTGAAGAAGCAAAGTAACAAGCGGCAGTTTTTCAACAGCCAAATTAATTAACAAGAATTTCTTCTTCTTAGAGAAAGATGGTGATTTGTGGCCCCCAGTGACAACTGAACAAAACACTGGCACATGGCAGTACCAGGCTGTAGTTAAAATATGATATAAACATAGTGTCACAGACACAAAATACAAATAGCAATTCAGTCTCCCCAGGTCAGCCTCTGTGAGACTATACACAAATTCCTTACCCAAAGATTTATGTTCTAAACTTCAGAAACATTTTTGTAATCTTGAGTGAAATTTATCAAGTGTTCCCTTCCATAATGTATCAAACTTCACACACACCTGAGGTTCTTTGTTCTTCAAATCCCATTATAACATCTCCTGAACTCAGGATTATTTTATACTTGTCCCAAGCCTGAAGAAGTTACTGGAGCAATTCCTACCTCTTCCCTGCTCTCTGCTCCACCCCATTTAATCATGTATTGCCTTAACTATTTTAACACAGGTATTTGAGAGGATAGGGCAGAAAACAGGGGCTACGGCATTTCAAAGAGATGGTCAGGCACAAATATATGTTTCTTTCCTCCAGTGCCTCATTTTTGCGGTTTATCTCCCCTCATCACCCACTCCTGTATGAGAGGCTTCCCCATTAAGCTGTTTTTATTTGGATGGAAGTCTCAGAATCAGAAAAAAGAGCTGTGCTTTCCACTCTATTGCTAAGGTCAAGCAGAGAGTGTGCATTAACTGCCAGTTTTCTTTGTCATATGGGAGACAGCACAGAACACAAATTGCATTTCCGCTTTTATAAACTCCACAAAACTGGCAAAAATCATTGAGTTGAACAGATATGACATAGAAGACACTGATGCTGACATAAAAAAACACGTATTTGGTTATCAGTTTAACTAGAGATGGCTCTGAAGACATTTTTTAACACTATGCCATTATGAGAGAGTCGTCATATGCTAAATGTACTGAAATTCAAATAAATATGGAAATAAATTATATAAAAAATTTAAAGTGAGAACAGAAAAAATATTTCACAAATTTGTCAATCTAAGCCCTTCAATACTGCCATATTCCTGATAAAATGTTTTATTAACAGGAAATACACTTAAAGCAAGTTTATGAGAAAGATAAAAAGGATTATGAAATATAGCATGAACTTCGCATACTGCACTAACATAAACAGGTGGTGTTTTACATTTACCACATCCCTCATAAATTCTACCATATGTTTAAACTGAGAATCTGCAGGAAAAAAAAAAAAAGAGAGAAAAGTGGGAGGAAGTAAGGAAGCAAGTGCAAGCAATTCTACCATGAATATCACTTAATGATTTTTTATCAACAGGTTGTACCCTGAATATGAAAAGAATTATTCAGGACATTTGTCCATCACACTGAACTGGACCCATAAGCTGGGGAAGCCTTTGATTGCTTCAGGAATGTTCAATCTAGTGCAGGTTACTCTGTGCACTGTGGTCATTATCTGAGTATTCATGTCTACTAAACCCTTACGTGACCCCAGTCCAGATTCTATTTGTTGTGGATAGATTAGCAACAGTGCTGCAAAAGTTTTTTCCAATCCCATAAAGTATTCACTGCCTACAATTTGTATCAACTTCATTGGAGAGTCAGAAAAAGAATAGTTAAAAATTCTTTTGAACAACCATTTCATTTTCTGCCTTTTTTGCTGCTTATAGGACAAAAAGAAATACATTTAATTCAGAAACCTGCTAACTATGGCTATGCCAGCCTAAAGCAACTCAACAACCCAAATGCTTTAACTAATATTTGAAACTTAAAATATGAATAGTCATCCAGCAGGGGTAGTGATGCTTTAGAAACAAACCCTACAGCTTTATAACCTAGTTTGATCCATAGTTCATTCTGAGGAATGGAAACTTTCAGTCACCAAATAATTCTGTTCTTTAAATATACTGTCACTGTCAATCATTAGAAAGTGGTTATCTATCTCACTTGGTTTGGCAGAGCTTCCTGCAATTCTTCAAATAATATGTCAGGAGCTAATATTTTTTAACATTAAAGAGTGAAAATAGATGTTACTTTACACTTATTTAAACATATTTCAGAGAAATGTGTATTTAGAAATATTTATAGTCAATGGCATTTTGTTTTGATTCCTCCTCCTCCAGCCATTTGTCCACATTTGAATACAAGGGAGGTAGTTTTTTGCTTGCAGATAAGCATGAAGTGAAATAAAAGCAAAGGGACTGAGTGAACATAACAACCGAGTCACTGAAGGAAAACATATATACATGCATTTTTACTTTGCATCTTGACATTTTTCCCAGATCAGGAAAAAATTACCATTTTTACTCATCTTTTTTTTTCCCCAGTATTTTCTTAGCATTTTTCCTACGCCCTTTTCCTTCTCCATTTTTATCTGTTAATTTCCGTTCCCTTCTCTTTCCTTTTTTATCTCGTTTCGCTTTTTTTTTTTTCCAAACACTTTTCCACCCTCAAATATCCCATCTGATTGCCATTTTGAGCCTGTTTTCTGAAGAAGTGGAGTCTTCTGTGAAGGTACCACTTGTTGTTATGTGAAATACCTCATAACTTTTTTAAATTCCAGTCAAATTTTGTGCTAGAGAGGTTTCAAAAATGGTACTTTGACTCAACTTTCAGAAAACAGATCAGTAACGAGAGGTCCCACTGAGACAGAGATTATGATGCAAATTCATAGCTATTATTAGAACTCACAATTCACAAAGGCAAATACTGTAAATGAAAGGAAGCCAGGAAAAGAGGCTCCTGCAGCTCATGGGACCACATGATTATTAAGGTAGGTTGCTCTTTCTTCTCCGCTATTCCCACTACAGAAGGAAAATATCTCTAAAGCAGAAGTACAATTGTAAGGAGACCTCATAAAGCACAGGAAAACATTCTTTAGCTGTATGTGAAGCAACCTATGACATGGGATGCTGTAAGAAGCAACCTCTGGCAGATTCTTGGGCCTTTTCAGTGAATGAACAAGTGTCCACTTCACCAGCAGACTCAAATATGACTATTTCCCTGGACAGAAAATGCCTAATTTTCCATTCAAGTTGAGAGAGATAAAAGCATCATCCTATTTAAGACAGTTCAAAACAAAAGTTTAGAAAAGAAAAGAGGTAATTTTTGATCTTGCCTCACATTCTGCATAATTTAAGAAACTACTCTGGTGGCTTAAAATAATCAAGGATCTGACAACATTTGTTTTTGATCTTGAACATTCTGAGTGAAAATCTGAAAGAATGGTACATATTTTTCAGACTTCAAAAAAGAAGTTTCTATGAAGATGCTGGAAATTCTTATAGGCAGTCAGAAGTTCAGTATGATATAAAGAGCTCTTACCCAACTGGTAGGCTAGTAATTAAAAGCTCTTAAAGGAATCACAAGATCTGGCAGAGGATAAAAATTTCAGCTAGGTTTCCTTTAGTTTACTCATCTGCAAATAGACAAGGCAAAATTACAAAATTGCATAGCAATTTCCAAAATATTGCAAGGAAAGAAATGACGACTTTTCTTATAACTGTAGTCAATCCTAGTTAAGGCAGAACCTGGTGCATCTACCTCTTAGCTGTTTGATTAGAGCTTTTACTGAGCAAAATCTTATGGGAATCATTGATAAATGATAAAATTATAAATGTTAAATTATAATGTTAAAATTAATATATATATATATTTGTGGATGCAGTTTTTACTTCCTTTTAATATTTACATTAGTTCTCATTTTTAACTGAATGAAAATACAGAGAGAGCACTACTTTACAACAGGTAACAGAGTTGAACATATACATCTTTTAGAAGCCAATAGCCCAACTATTGGCAACTCCTAAGATAATATTTTACCAAATTTTCATTTTCTTTTCTCCCCTTCTTTTAAGTAGTCCCCTGACAACTTGAAACAAAATGGTTTTAGCCAGTATCTCTAGAGGGATCTGACTCCTGTGAGTGGGTAGGGTAATGTGTTAGCAAATGGCATTAGCTTGCAAAGCATCTTCCCAAGACAGAGAAGACCTGCAAAAATGAGACCAGGTACTGCTCATCCTATAACATTCAATAACTGTCAGTGGAACTGTGTGAGTATGATGAGTCTTCCAGCTTCTCTTTATACTGGAAAGGGAAAAATGAGAAAGGCTTGCAGGCATAAAGGCAGACTAATTAAAGTCAATGAACGAATTAAAAGTGGAAAAGGATTAGAGTAGGAATGGAGGGACTTTAAATAGAAAACATGGAAGGAGAAGAGATGAAAGCAGCAATAGCAAGGGAAAAAAAAAAAAAAAAAAAAACCCTTTCCTAATTGTGCTTTGAAGAATGTCAGAATGTCCCTAATGGGCTTCATCTCATCCAAATCCAGCAGAGAGCATGTGCCAAACACTGCAGATGGCAGCTCGGCAGCAGGGATGGTTTGGAATGGAACCTGCTCTTGTCACTGCCTCGACAGATTGTTTGCAGGAAAGACTCTGACCATGCCCAGTCATTGCCACGAAACACTGCTTGCTCCCTCACTCGAGGCTCCGATGTGGGCATTTCAAATGGCAGATCTGCGTGTGGCTGAAGCTGATGGCATCCTTAATAGTTCAATTCCTGTTGTCAGGGGACAGCCTAAAAGGGTTCCTATCTCATAATACCAATCAGTATGAATGGGAAGAGGAGAGCGGTGTAATTCTCACTGAAACACTCACTGTGTAAGTGAAACCCTCTTGGAATAAACGTGTGCGTGATAAACAGATTCATTAATATAATCTTCCATGTGTTATAACCACTTGACATCACAGTTTATACTGAAGACATTTGGATGGAGATCCTGAATCCCAATTCCAACAACAGAACAACAGACGTAGAGCACAGCAAACAAGTCTAGCCTTGAGAGCAGCCTTAGGATGTCTCTTAAGCAGTCTGAATCTTACTTTAGTAAGATGCTGGTCATATATACACTAGTAATGTTTAGTAATTTAGTAATAGTAGCTTAGCAAGGATCCCTCAGCCAGAAGTCCTGATGATTTTAGTGCATTTCCTACTTTTGAAGCATGACAGCATTCCTTCACCTCTATAAGAGATTGAAGATTATAAAAGCTACTTTTTTTCAGATGTACTTGCGCACCATGATCAGTCTCTGGTATGTATCTTTCTATCTTAACTTAGCATAATAAGACATTATTAACTAATATAAAAAACTAATAAAACTTTCACCAACCTCTTCCCTTCAAAGACTGTTCCAAAATCTACCCCATTGTGCTTTTAAGCAAATCTTTAAGGACTTGCACTGCTCTTAGTAACCAAAGTAAACGAGTGCCTGAAGATCTCATACATATTTAATTCTGTAGGAATTCTACATTCTAATTATACAACATATCCAACACTTATCTACCTAATCTAACTTCTACATATTTAATTATCCAACAGCTATACATTCTAAGTTTAATTTTATCTCATTACTCTTCATTAGAAATTCTGTCTTTTTCCTCCTCAAGTTCCTGCAAACAGGCTTTCTTTTCTTGATATTTATAACCTTCATATGTTATAGCTTTCCCTATCTCATACTGGCACTGCCTTGGTGTTCTTTAGCATTTGAGATTTGATTTACCAAAGTGGCGCAGTCCAGCCCTCTTGCTAGCCTTATCCAAGTAGATATCCATCATCCAGATGTTATGGTGGAAGAAGATGAACAGACTAGGTATTCACATTACAGTTGCATCCAGTCCCATGTACATTAAACCACTTTACACACACATCTAGACTGTTGGAACCAGGCGCAGGACAACTGCGCAGGCCTTTACGGGAGCCGAGTCGGATTACAAGACACGATCCCAATATGAGTTTAGATCTTGCTCCGTTTATTAGCGGAAGTGCGCATATATTTATACCTACAAGCATCTGAGGGATATCCAGGTTAGCTACGATTGGTTGCTAGGGAGGTTGCTATGTCCCGGCCGCATAGGCTCTTTCCCAGCTCTGCAAAGTTGTTTACCAGAGACGGCTAACTACTCTTTCCCACATAGCTCCCCATTCCCAGCCGGCCAAGGACAACTCACTAACACTCCCCAGTACATGATCAGCAAGGCGCAGGTGGTGCAGATTCTCAGCACAGTGCAGATTCCCAGCACAGTGCAGATTCTCAGCACAGCATTTCTCTACAATTCCCCCTTTTTTCTTTTGCACTAATCAAGCCTTGCTGCTAAGTGAGAATACCTTATGTCTAATACATGCAAAAGCAGAATACCTTATGTCTAGTACATGCAAAAGCACAGCCAAAAACTACAAGGCATAAACATTAAAACAACTAGTAATATTAGCCGCGATTTACTAATACATGCACCCATCCCCAAGTCCGTGTTGGTCTGCAAGGTCTTTCCAGTCAAGAGTCCGACGTCCTGCTGAGCAGCGTCTGTTGTCTATTGATCTGCTGATGGGCAGTTCAAGGACTCTTGATCATTTCATCGCCAAGGTTTTACCAACCGCCTGGAGCCGTAAGGTGTCCTCGATCTCCAAGCCATTCCTCTATAAGTCCTCCTTTTTTCTTCTGCATTAAGCAGGCGTTATGAGTAAGGGAGGATAGCATTCGCCTTAAGCATGCAAAGGCACAGCTGACTAAGCCTAGGATTAAAAGCATAATAATCAAAAGCATCAAACTTGTTTTAAGCAAGGATTTCAGCCACCCGCCAATACCCAATAAATTAGTTAACCCATCCAGTCCAAAGAAGCCCACATCTTTCTGTATCTCCTGGGTGTGTTCCATCAGCTGTTGGATTTGCTGGTGGATTGCCTTAGAGTGGTCTTGCAGATCCATACAGCACATTCCTTCAAAGTCTTCACATCCGTGCCCATGGGCTAGCAGCAGGAAGTCGATGGCCGCTCTGTTTTGTAGCACCGCGTATTGCATCTGTGATAAATCTCGCGCAAGATTAGAGAGGACATGACTGGTGACATTTGCTTGTTTAACCACCCAGCAGGATAGGGTGTCTAGGACTTTGTGAGCTCGCGCCGCTGCCACCCCCGGTACAAAGGAGGATGCCAAAATTACTTCCCACTTGGACCAGAGACGGACGTTGTCATTACAGTCCTCCGTCTGGGTTATGCTACGCGCCATTCGTCGAGTTCTTCTTTTGACCCTGGTGCTGTTAGGATGGACCCAGGGCAAAGCCATACTTACTTGGCCTACTGTACATGGACCTCCTATGGGCTTTGATGGAATTCCGGACCAAGCCCGGTTGCCGCATATGAGAAAATATCCTGCAGGCAACGTTCGAGGGGTTACAGGGCTGGATCCCGGATGTGAGGAATTGTGGGACATCTTACCACACCATTTATTCCAACGACTCCCGTTGCCGATTGGGTACAACCAGGTGGGCGCCTGAGAGCTACTGCGACAATTATTACTATAACCCGAAGTGCAACCCTTTTGCGATGCATTAATATAAAGGCAAATAGAAGCATTAAGAGAATCTATTAACTCTATCTCCTGTGGTTCAGGCCCTGCAGGCAGGTTGTGGCTCCAAAGACCGAAACGGTTGATTCCCGTTGCCAAGTTCTCGAGTGCTGTCAATCTTTTCAAAGTTTGAGGATTCCCAAAGACGGCATTGCCTTTACTGCATTCCAGAAATACTTCCACGTGGTCTCGTTCACAGGTACCCCAACTAGACAGGTTACAAAGGGGGTACTAAGGGTGACCAGACTAGCGCAGAAGCGCGTGGTATTTAGCTCTTGAGCTAAGGTCACCCAGATGTTCTGTTGAGGATCAAACAACCGTGGATGGTAACCTGGAGCCCCTTCCGTCCCAGAGCCCAGTACCCAGAACATCAGCAACGCTGCTGCCCACCACTGTCCTGCATGTCCCTTTCGACAGGACGCTCCCTCGTATCCGTGGGTCCTTTCGCAGGGCGAGTCCATCTGCTGGGAACCCATAGTGGACCTGTGGGTGTAGAAACACACATATGCCCTCGACCATTGAATACAACTTCTGCTGGACCCTCCCATAACCCAGTTCGAGGGTGCCGGTAGTGCACGCTCATAGATGATTCTTGTATCTTTTGACTACGGACCCGCTGCGCGTGCACCCACATGGGGGGTTCCGTGTCATCTCCAAACACACAAAGATGGTTTAATACAAACAGTGTATAGGACAGCCGTTCTTTTGGGTCTGTCATTTCCTTAAATTTCATCAGGTAATCTTTTCAGGTGCGATTAGCCCGTTCTACCATGGCTTGGCCAGTGGGTGAATTTGGAATTCCCTTGACATGCTTAATACCCCATTTTTCGCAAAACTGACGAACACTGTCACTGGCATATGCCGGACCATTGTCTGTCTTAATCACTTCTGGGACTCCTAATACTGCAAAGCAAGCGGTTAGATGTTTTTTCACATGAAGGGCTCTTTCCCCAGGCTGAGCGGTTGCCCATATTACATGCGAGTAAGTATCGATAGACACATGCACATACTTAAGTCGAGCAAACTCCGGAACATGTGTGACATCCATCTGCCATATCTCTAATGCCTTCAGGCCCCTGGGATTCACACCAATGCCCAGACCTGGCCCATGATGACTACATTGGGGACAGGCGTGCACAATTCCGCGGGCATCGGACATAGTTATACCATACATCTGGATGATACAGAATGCTGTCGAATGCCACCTCACCGCTCTTTTGATTTGTAGAAACAGCTGGAACAATCGCTGGTTAGAAGTTTCTTTCAAAAGAGCATCCTCAATTCGCTGTACTACTCCGAGGACGTACAGGGAGTCCGATAAAATATTCAATGGGGTGTCCTTCCAGTGCATCAGCGCCCATGCGACAGCCGCCAATTCTAAAGTCTGCAATGAGTCACCTTCCACCACTTGTAGGGTGTGGGCCTTCCATAGGTCCTTCTCCTTCCAGGTGATATCCGCCCTTCTGGAGGTTTTCTCTGCATCCGTGAATACCGTGAGGCCATCGCACGGAGGTCTTTCTACACACTTTGGTCTTTCTACCAACGAATAGCTGGTAAGAAAGTGGCCAAGCTTTCCTGCAGGCCTTTCCGAAATCACCTCCCCAGGGAACTCCAGGAGCGCTAGCTGCAGCGCAGTGGAGTGCCACAGGGCCCATTCCAAATCTGCCGCCTGCAGGGGAAGGTGGATCGCCGCCGGCTCACCCCCTGAGATTGCCAGAGCCCGAATTCTCCCACGGCGGATCATGTGAGCCACCGCTTTCAACCGAGGGGTCACACTCTTGCACGGTTGAACTGAGGAGAAAATCCATTCTAAAACTGCAAGGTAGTCTTCTCCCCCTTTTATCTTTTGCCACTGCATGACTACCGCCGTGAGGGAATTCTCCCGTGAAAGAATGAGAAGACGCAAAGGCAATCCTGGAAGATACCGCGGGCATAAGCGCGTAGCTACTAACTCCCCTAATCGTTCAACACAGGCTTGCTGCGCTGGCGTGAGCGAATTTGGCTTCCCAGCGTCTGTACCTTTGAGCAAAGGACGTAGTGGCTCAAGGTCCTCATTAAAAATACCCAGCAATGAACGCACCCATTGTAGATCTCCCATTAGGGTCTGCACATCAGTTAATGTACGTAAATTCACATGTAAGGTAACCTTTTGAGGAGCGACTGTGGATTCTGTAATAACCCAGCCAAGGTATTTCCATGGGCTGGTATGCTGTACCCTTTCCGGAGCGATGATCAGACCGGAGCTGCTGAGTGTGTTGGCGATCGCTTCCTCATCCTCTGTCGTGAATCAAGTTTTTCGGGTAAACAGGATGTCGCCCATATAGTGGTAGATGATGGTATCAGGCCATCGTTGTCGGAGAGGCTGTAAAGTAGCAGCAACAAACATCTGACACGTTTCGCATACCTTGAGGCAGGACGACCCACTGGAAACGCTGTGCCGGTTCTGCACGGTTCACCGAAGGTAGCATGAAGGTGAACCTCGAGGAATCCTCCGGATGTAAAGGAATGGTATAGAAACAGTCTTTTAAATCCACAATCAATAGATCCCACCCCTGAGGTAACATGGCAGGGGATGGAATCCCCGGCTGTAGCGCACCCATAGGTTCCAGTATCCGTAATGACACAAGCATACCCTTTCCCCCAGGTTATCAAGTCCAAGGCTCCCGTCCATTTTCCCGTGTTCCAGGCTCTCAGCATCACCTTACACGGACCCGTTTTTACTTCTGTCAGGGCCCCCTTTAGCCCAGCCCTATGCTTAACCATCCGAGGGACCAGGCTACCCTGGTGCAACCTCAAAAATTTAAAACGTATACTGCTCTTGCCAATTTTTCATTTTTCGTAGCTGGCATTTCAGCGTTTGGTTCATATGTTCCACTATGTCATGGTCCTCAGGATGCAATGGTATGGTGAAAAAACAATCTTTTAAATCAATTAGTAAGTATTCCCCTAAGCTCTGTCCAAGGATATAAGTCAGAGTACGGCTCCCAGTCCTCCATCGGTGACGGGGGGTGGGCGGGGGAGGTGGGGGAGGACGCCGCAGTCTGAGTTCTTCCTGGCTTTCCCGCTTTCAAATTCTTCACTTTCTTGTTGTGCTTATTTAGCCCTCTCTGCTGATATATATTACACAATAAAGATCTGAAGACCAAACACACAAACAGCACAAACACAATTTCTGTCCAGTGGCACGACCTCACGTAGCTGTGCACTCCACTAGTGAGTTCCACTGGTTGTCGGCAGGACACTGAGACTGAACATTCTCTCGAGTTGGCAGATTAGAGGGTTGCTGTCAGGCTCCTAACTCGGCGGGCGTCCCCGCAGAGACAACGTGGGTCTCAGTGTTAGGAGTCTCACCCCCCCTCTCTCTGCACTGTCTGTTTATGCCCGGTGCATCCTGCCACGTAGGGCCAGTACGTGCCAGCAGGTAGACCGGGGGGCAGACAAACTCCGCCTTCAGTCACATAACCTTCCCTCCTGGCTGCGCAGATGCGCATACCAGTAAGTGGTCCCAGCCGTCAGTCCGAGGGTCCTGCCTTTCTCATCTCCCTCCCTATCGGGTGTTTGACCTTCAAACTAGTTTAGAGGATGTTTGCAGTTAAGTTGGCTACAAGCCCAGTCGAGCAGCCGCCTTCAACTGCTTTTCTGAGGAGGTCGGCTGTGAACCTGGCTGAGCAGCCGCCTCCGCGCTCCTTATCTCTCAGCCTGGGCAGGCAAACATCTTCTTTCTCAAGATCTTGGATTCTATTTCGCACAACAGTTTTATGACTCTACGGATCATATAAATTTCCATTTTTCAACCATACCTCGTGTCAGCATCAATATACAACGGACACAACACATAATAGAGATGAACATAGCAAATAGAAACAATAGCCCTAATAACGGTTTCCGTCCTCACTTAAAGCATTACAGTTCTACAACCCCCACTTTTAAAAGATGAATCAAATTCCTCTGCACCTCCCTCCTGGCTTTCATCAAGCCCTCAGCAACATAAGTCTCCTTGATCTCATTCGCACCTTATTCGCCCCTTTTTTTTTTTTTTTTTTTTTTTTTTTTGAGGTTATCTAACAAGTCCTGGACCCAGCCAGGCCGTTCTTCAGGCGCGACAGGGGCGGGTCCGGAAGCGGGGGCACAGACGGTGTAGGCACCGCAGGTGCAGGCACCGGGGCAGGCACGGGCCGGGGGTTTGGCGATTGATCTCCAAACACCAGCCGTTGTCGGTGGCGTGGAGGTCCCGGTCCTGAAGTGCTCACAAAGGCGGACATGACTCCGGCGGCCACTTTGCTTTTGGCTTTCACATAGGATTTGAATACTAGGTGGGGCTCGGCTTTGAATCCATTCTCTCTGCACCAGATCAAAAGCTTGCAGAGGGTCTGTTCTTCAGTAGCTTGCTCAAGGGATTGGACGAGCCTATTCACCAAATTTCCGTAGGACTCCCGCAATCCCTGCTTCACCATCGTAAATGATGGGGCCTTTCGTTCTGACGGCACTAAAAACAGCGCCTGCTTCCGTGAAGCATTATACATGGGCATCGAGTAGGTTAGCTGAGTCGCGGGGTCACCATAGAGATCCCGTCCCATAAGCATCTGCCCAGTCACACCACACAACGGATCTCCCGAGATGTTACGTGCGTTCACCACCTCTTGGATTTGTTTCGCCCACTCCCGTTCCCATAACAGATATTGCGCGGGAGTGAGGAGGACCTTCGCTATCATTACTTCTTGCCACGTACAACCCAAGTCCTTAGCCGTTTTACTACCCCCAATGGTGGCATCGCAGAGAGAGTCCCCTATCTCCTGCCACTCAGTGGCACTATACATAAGTTCCAGCGTTTGCAGATGTCCCATCTCTCGTGCCCATCGTAACAACTCATAGAGTTTCTTTGTACTCACAGCCGCCTCTCGCTTGGCAAGAATATACAATAGCAGCTGTGTTGCCGCCCCCCAGTCCATGGTTAAGGCGGTCTTCGCGGAGGGGCCCCGGCGGCTCAACCGCCCCCGCCCCTAGACCCTGTGCCCAGCACTGTCCCGGCGGTGTGGGTACCTCACACCGGACGCCGCTTCCCAGCTCCTCAATCCTCCGTCACGCTGTGGTGACCCTAGATTTTCCGCGATCCTCCGTCAAGCCACGCTGACCCCGGATCTTCCGCCCGCGGATCTTCCCCCGTCAACCGTGGCTATCCAGGATTTCCGACCTGCCACAGCACCTTCCTGCTGCCAGGTCCCGACGACCCTGCCGTTGGGTCCCTGTTCGGGCGCCAGATGTTGGAACCAGGCGCAGGACAACTGCACAGGCCTTTACGGGAGCCGAGCCGGATTACAAGACACGATCCCAATATGAGTTTAGATCTTGCTCCGTTTATTAGCGGAAGTGCACATATATTTATACCTACAAGCATCTGAGGGATATCCAGGTTAGCTACGATTGGTTGCTAGGGAGGTTGCTATGTCCCGGCCGCATAGGCTCTTTCCCAGCTCTGCAAAGTTGTTTACCAGAGACGGCTAACTACTCTTTCCCACATAGCTCCCCATTCCCAGCCGGCCAAGGACAACTCACTAACACTCCCCAGTACATTATCAGCAAGGCGCAGGTGGTGCAGATTCTCAGCACAGTGCAGATTCCCAGCACAATGCAGATTCTCAGCACAGCATTTCTCTACACTAGACAATACAGGAACAAGGCCTAGTGGTTTAACAGAGATATTTGAATTCTGCCACAGTAATTTGTGATCATAAATCCTATTGCCACAGCTCTTTTATCATCTCTGTTGGTCTTCTCCAAACTTTTTCCTATTTATCAGACTGTTTCTGGTACTGAAGGAACTAGAACTGCAGATATTCTCAGTAGCCGATTGGTACTCACATGTAGAAATCATCCTATTAAATAAATGTAAGAACCATAATTGAATCCTCCATCCTTCCAGTCGTTGGATTATATGAATCGACAAAATAATGAAAACATCTTTAGCTTATTTCCCCAAGGCAAATAATTCTGACCAGAAGGCTTGCCCATAGCCAAGAAAATTAATGTATAAGGAATGTGCTTAATCCTGCCAAGTGGATAGCCAACACACTAAAGACAAACAAGGAATATCAGAAATGTGCATAATTATTTGAATAATTTGTTTCAATGGTCACAACCTAGAAAAATACTTCCAAAACAAGATAATGCATATAGAAATGCAGAATTCAGGCTACCACTAGAGATGTGGCAGTACAGGTGGCAGAGCTGGGGGAAAGGGTAGAAGACTGAAGAGTTACTGTAGATATTTCCCTTTACTTTATTTCTGTGAATTACACTCAAACAAAAAGAGCTCATGTTATTCCTAGAGGAACAGAACAGGACTACATTAAGTAGAAATCAGCAAGCAAACTTACTTCTAGTAAGATCATTAATAAAGCAGCAAATCAGCGTTTTGAATTCACATTTAGAAATTGATGTGGAAATACTACAGCACTCAAATTAAGCTTACAAAATGGTCTGAACAGGAAAATAAGCCTCATCAAGTGATGTTTCAGATAGTCATTCTGTTGAAGAGAAGGCCAAGGCATGACCTCACTATTGTCTGCCAGTACTGACAGATGGAAAAGTAAGAGAATAAGGAGCTTTTCAATCCTGTTAACAAAGGAATGATAAGATAAAATGGCTAGAAGCTAAAACTACCCAAAATCAAGCTTGAAATAAATTCAATATCCTATCTGTGAATGTAATTGAAACATTAGAACAGTTGGCTATTAAAGATCACAGATATGTCAGTACTCCACATCTGTAAATTCTCCAGTGTCTAGTCCAGTTTACGCAAAAGACTGAAACCTGCCGACTCCCAGGGATGCGTTCGTCTCGCTTTAGCAGACCTTTTGTGCAACCCCTTTATTTGTGGAGAAAATACAACCTGCTCCACCACCACCCTCATTACGATGTTTGTAAATCTTCATTACAATTGCTGTAATTCCCAGTTTACACCATCCCAGTCACAATGGACTTTTCAGAGGGATGAGGAATGTCTGTATTTACTAATTAATGCATATGTTGGCTTCCCAATTTCTACTCAAATTAGGGAAGATGGGAATTTGGTGCAGCCATAGGAGAAGCCGCACAAAATTAGACACCAAAAACTATACTTACACTGATGTTGCAAGGAGAAAAGAAAATAGTTCACTTTTACTGTAACTCACAGCAGGCCTAAGCAAGAGGCTGCCATTTTTTGATGGACTAGATTATCTCTAGAGGTCCCTTCCTGTGGGAAACTGAGAAACTGTGAGAAACTGTGAGAAGCTGTGGGAATGGTGAAAGTTAGGAGTAAGAAACTGTGAAAGTTAGGAATAACAGATTAGCAGGGAGAGAAACCTAAAACACAGGCTGGGCGCACCAATCTCTGGTTGGTTACCTGTTGTCCGTTAGCAGGATTGAACCCAGATAGCAATAGAGTCAAGGAATTGGCTGGAGGCAGGGGGAGGGAGCGCGTGTACAGTGCGTGGACGGTGTATGCTCACATACTCTGAGAATATATACATTTGGTCTGATGCTCAATAAAATGGCTTCTGGTCCTAAACCTTAAGCCCCTGCTCCTTTCGATGACTTCCACACCTTCCAATCTTCCAATGATTCTATGATTTTTCACCTTACCTCATACTAAGAAATAACTTAATCTTCTCTTTTTTTCCTGGGTATCAGTTTGCCTCAGAAGACAACAGAAGGTCAGACTTTCTTCCCCTGATCATTTACTAGGTATTTAGGGAAATATAGCAGGACCTAAACAAGACCACACTGGTCACCAGACTATGATAATATTTCTGTTGTTCTCTGTTGTTCTGGCTAGCAATACATTTGTGATACTTAATTTGTCATACTTAATGGTTCCACAAAGTCTGCCCTACACTAGAGATCAAAGATACAACTTAGTACAGATGTTATCTGTATATATATATTTGTGCAAGAAGCAGAGAAATATCCCCTAAGAAATTCTTTGATGCCCAACTCTCACTATCTGATAGCTCAATAGGGATACTGCATGGCTGTACCTGACAGCCCTGAACACAGCTCAATCCTCAAATCTCATGTCCATCAAAATGATGGAAATCTTTGATTTCCCTCCTCATCCTGTTGCCAACTATACCCTGGCATATACAGGCTCTGACATTACTCTGATGCTTGAATTTAACCCAGAAGATAACTTTGCACTTCCTTTTACTTTTAGAGAGAAGGAATTTTCTCATGGGGTGATGAGTTGAGTCAGCTCACGGGGAATGTCATAAGCAATTGAGGAAGATGAATAGTGGCATCACTCTGTCTGTGATCATCGCAAATTAGACTTCTCAAGGAATTGCTTCAATTCCAAGGTGATAGAGCCAAAATTCAGTCTTAGTCTAAGCTCAAGTTAGTTGACATTTAATGACTCTGATGCAAGTACGTTCTCCCAGCAGGTGAGTAAAGGAAAATGTGATGAATGGGGAAAAGATAGAAGATTATTGTGAAGAGCAAAAATGATTTGTTTTTCACAAATGCACCCAATTGCTTTCACTTAGGAAGTTAGTCACTACCAAAGTTGGCAATACACTAATTCCAAAATGGCTAAAAAACATGAGCGGCCTTACACGCTGGCCTGTGGAGTAATGGAAGTTACTGTGCTTTGTCCTATGGTCTCATGAAGCATTCCACGATAATTTATGTTCATGTGAAAGGATAAAGTCAGTATAAGTGCAGTACATTATCTATGGACTAATATTGGACAGGACTTGACAAGGAAAGATTAAACTATAGAAGTGAAGTTGTGGCATAGGTTTCTGGTATAAGTGGTAGGGGGGAAAGAAAAAAGAAAAAAAGAAATAATTTGATCAATTTATGAAGTTTGTTCTAGAATGCTGAGTTTTATAATTGAGGAATACCAAAAGCAACAGACCCACCCAAATGGTCCTTCCCAATCTGATCTCTTTTGAAGCAAGAGGAATTTCTGGTTCTGCTCCTCATGCTTTCCCAGTATAGTCTGGATCACAAGACAGCTCATCTCCAAAGGATGAACAAACAGCAAGACTGGGCAAGTTCTCCAGGATGCTCTCCATGGTGTAAGAACTAACTTTGCCATTTCTGTTTACTTGAGACTCTTAGTATTTAAAGCTGGACCAGTTCTGCTTGTTCTGTATAAATAGATCACATTCAGTGTTTATCAGGAAACAAAAAACAAAACAAAAAAGGCAGTTGATCATATAAACAAAAGAAAACTGAGGATTAATCATGCTTTTAGAGCCCAAGTTCCTGCAACACAAAAAAGGATTGCTGTTTTCATACATTTTGGTATTAATTTTGTACAAGATCCTGAAACTAATGGGATGAGTCACTCATAAAATAGGGCATTCAGCAACATGAGCAAAAAAAATGAAGAAAATGAATAGGAGAAGCAAGCCACCTCTATTCAGATTAAGAAACACATTTCTTTCTTTGCCCTCTTCCTAAAACACCCCTCTAAGAAATCCATATTCTTAATTCCTTCTCTCAACTCCCCTTTCTTCTTAAACAGAAGCCTTGAAAAAATATATCTATAGTTCATATTAAAAGTATCTATCAAAACTAAAAAAATATGTATTTTAAAAAATCTTGGGGTAAATGTTTGTCAAAGCCTTCAAATCTTTAAATGGCAGCAAATAAAATGGCAATCAATTTGAAATATAAATCTTGGGAAATGGCATATTTTCTCTAAGGTAAAATATAATTTTTCTAAGAACAAAATTTTTTTCTTTGATTTTCTTACTAATTCCTCTTCTCACCTGAAATGCAACTTGGTTAGGACAGATAGTATGAAATTCATTTTTCATCTATGCTTTACCTGCTGTGTGGGTAAATGCCTAATTACAGTTCTCAGGAGTAACAATAGATCTCCTTTACCCATAAATGAATCAACTTTAATGGTATTAGAAAGAAAGCAGAATGACATTTTCATTCAGCAAAGGAAAGCACAGTTAGCTTACAAAGCAATCTGAAATGCATTTGAAAGATGCCTAGATAATAATAATTCCTCGTTAGTGTTCCGGATGGGCTCGGGATTTGGCAATAATCACGCCAGAACGAGGTGACTACATCAAGCATTTATTCAGGTGAAAGCACATAAAAGAAGCAAAGTATGGATAACTACTCACAAGGTGATACCTGCCGATCTGGACCTGAACATCCTCTCGAGCTGGCAGATCAGAGAGAGAGAGTTGCTGACCGGCTCCCGTGGAGACAGTGCAGGCCTCAGAGTTAGGAGTTTCTCCTCCCCCCGCTCTCTCCTCACTGTCCTCTCTATGCCCCAGTGCATCCTGGCATGTAGAGTCCCTACGACCCAGGAGGCAGGCTGGGGGGCGAACCAACTCCACCTCTAGTTGAGCAACTCTCCCCCCTGGGTGCGCAGGCACACACACCAGTCGGGGGTCCCAGCCCTCAATTTGAGGGTCCTGCCTTCCTCCTCTTCTTCCTCATTTCCGGGTGTTTGGTCTCCAAAGCTAGTTTGGAGGACGTCTGCGGCTAAGTTGGCTACAAGCCCAGCCGAACAGGTTTCCAGGGGGGGCTGCCTGTGAACCGGGCTGAGCAGCTGCATCTGTGCTCCTTATCGCTCAGCCTAGGCAGGCAAACATCTTTTTCCTCAAGGTCTGGCCTCTGCTTCCCTTGGGAGATTGTTATGACTCTACAGATCACAGAAATTTTATTCTCCAATACAGTTAGACAGAGGTTTATCATTTTATTCACGTGTCCAAGTACAGCAATTTGTTCTTTTTGGTAGTCATTGTACAACCTCCTCAGTTAATTATTGCTAATGTTTTGCAGAGTGTGTTGCAATTAATTACTGTTATTAGTGTAATTAGTGTTGCTAAATATAAGGTAGCAATGAACAGCCTCAGGATTTAGAGGCTGCTTTGTGTATATTTTTTTGTCACAGTGAAAGAGAGCTAAGCCCACTGCTTTGTGCTGCACTATCTGGCTAGAGAAGATGAAAGTACAAGGTTCAGTGTCCAGAGACAGGGCTCTGAAGCTCCTGATAAGCAAAACTTATCACTTGTCACTACCTAGTAAGCAAAATCTGTTCAAAACCACAAAGATTCTTATGTGTCAGTCAACTTGGGAACTTAGGTGTCAGTCAACTTTGGATCAACTTAGGATTCTACTGAAATATTCAAGCCCAAACCACACTGGAAGGTTGCAGTCAGTTAATGATGAACTGTCCACTCCATTTCTTCTAGTCTCATTAGTCGTCTTCTTTTTTTTTTAATCTAGTTTATCACAGAAGCTTTTAATTAATCCCACTGTATGTCATAACTATTCACGTAATGTCATTTTATTTCTCCAGAGCACACAGACACCCAGGTCTTGAACAATTACCTGGTCTTTCTCAGCTTTGGAGATGTACTATAACACTTCATAATCCACAGTTTTGAAGGTTTTATTCACACAAAATGATCAGCTAGGGTTTTCTGATGAAGGAGAGGAAAGTAAACCTCATTTGTGCTTTAAAATTCTTAAAAGGAAACTATTAAGGTTTCTTCAATGCGTACATATAATTTTTCCCTTGTGATTCAATTATACTATGAATACAGCATAGTTTGTAGTATCTTTCATTAAATGAGTCTTCAAAATGACACATTTCTTACAAGAATACGTTTCAAAAAATTGATGCCATCTTTTGGATGCACTCAGGAAAAAAAATGCAAGACAAGTGACATTTTGCTGAAAGTTCCAGCTGACACATCCTTGATATCTGCTTTACCATGGATAAGTTAATTTGAAATTGCAAAAAGTTCTTCTGAACTAACCAGTATTTTCTTCTCCCTCATTTTGCTTAGGGATAATAGCATGAAATCTCTGCAAATATTGTTTGCTTGGTAAGATAATACTGAAAGGAAAGAACTTTCATTGAAAGATGTGGCCCTGAAACCAAAACCGAACAAAACAAGAAAACAGATTATGAGTATATAGGGGTAAATTATATCTACTCCCAATACTTAGTATCTATCTACTCCCATTATTTAGTATCTATACCTAGTTTTGTTTTTTTGTTTTTTGGGTTTTTTTTTTTTGTAGAATAGGAAACAAAACTTGTTTGAGTTATACAGTCACCAGTTTACTGTCACAGTCTATTTATCCTGTCTGACCTGAAACTTATTTGGAATCCAGGCTGATGTATTATATTACTTTTCTTCATTTTCTTTTTTTCTTTTTTTTTTTTTTTTTCTTTTTAATTTCCAGAAGATGCAATTACAGGCCAGCTCAATATACTGGCTACTGAGACAGACATTGCATGCTCAGCAAAGTCTTTTTGAGAACAGGGGATGCTAGTGTCAGTGAGAATAAATCAAAAGGTAATAGTACCTGGGAAAGAGAAAACACTGTCCAGAGAAAATAACTCCTCCTCTGAAGAGATATCATTGTCAGACAATAGAGTATCTTGCCAGCACTGGACAGTGATATTAAAATATGCTGCAAATCTCCCTTATCACCTGGGGTGAGACTCAGATATGCATCCTATAACTGTCCAGGCAGTAGGGGAGACTAACACCAGCTGAGCCATGCTGACAATCAGCAAAAAAGGAATCAGGAAAAGATGCGGGGAAGCAAATGAAAGCACCGAAGTCATCCTCCTCACTTTGCACTTCAGGGCTGACTTTGCAGGTAGTTTCATCTCCACAGGTAGCTTCGTCTCTGCCTGGACAGAACTGTCAGACCAACAAGTTGTATTCACAGTATCCAGCAACCCATCACCCCTCACAAAGTGTTACAGTGCCAGGAGTGCAGAGCCAAGCATTACACTAAGAGCAACAAGCAGGCTCAGAGCCAACAGAGCCGAGGCTGCTTTTGCAAAAGAGTCCAACAAAAAACCCTTATAACATTTCACTCTGCAACAAATCAAGCTGACTCACTGCCCCAGTTGCTAGTTATACTCTTTTATCCAAGACGTGCAGTAGACAGAGCAATGAAAGCTCTCGGCAAACCATGCTACTTCTCTGAACTTTACACTCCCAGTTCACCCTTTCTCCCCTAAAATGTTGTTGCTGAAACTTACTGCTTTTGCCAACTCCCCCTGCTCCCAGCATCACCACCTTGTACCCTCTGGAGCCTGCTGAAGAATTTCTGGAAGAGCTGATCATTTCATTTTCTAGCTCCATCTTGCACGAGGCAACAGAAGAGAGCAGAAGGGAAGAGAAAAGCAGCTGACAGGTGCCTGCTCTGATCTTAAACAACTATAAATGCTTAAAAAAAAAAGCATAAAGGAAAGGCATAACACAAGAGGTACAAATTATCACCCTCACACTCGCTGCTGTGCCTATGTTAGCTGGAGAAGGTCTCATAGCAACCACTTTAACAGCTTCCAAAAAAAATCTTTCTCTGCCCCCTCCCAGCTCTGTATCATTCTCCGTGTTTCTCTTCCCGGACAGAAGCAGTTTTGTGAGGCTCAGGAGCCCTGGTACCTCTGGGTGTTGCTGTGTCATTGGAATCAAATGGAGCAGAGCCTCCAGAAAAAGAGAGCACATTTCTTAATTATGAGGCTTCATATTCTATGTAGCATTTGCTTGGATTTTAAACAATAATAAAAATTTACCAGATGATAACCTCCTTGCTATCTTAGAGCTATTTATCCTACATTCATCAAGTTTGCTAAATTTACAAGTAATACAATTGCAAGCAAAATATGAAACAATTTTACAAAGTTGTTGTTTGTCATGAAGCTGACTTCTAATTAGACAAGTTTTCTAAGGTCAGGCTTGTCCCCAAATCAAGTCTCTTTTGGTGTATTTTGCACTATTTACAGAAATTTACAGGTATTTTAGCTTTTTTTTTCCTTACAGAATTTCAGAAGGGGATTGGGTGTGGAGAAAGGGGGAAAAGAATAATCCATCCATATCACTGTAAGCAGAGAAGAAAAAAAATGCTTTGTTGTAAGTATTTTATAATAATATGAAGTGACTTATCTAACTAACCTGGTCAGCCCAAATAAATTACAAATGAATAAAGCAAAAAGTGTTTGTACAGCATTGAACATAAAAATACATCAGAATGAGCCAGTGAAAACTTAAAACGAAAGATCACAGCTCTTCATTGTTTAAGAAGTTATTTTCCAGAGGTAACAACTTTAAGGAATGCGATAATTAAAAAATACTTGTTCAGCTTTATCTGTTATTCAGTATGTTTGCAGACTGAAGAGCATCTAATCAAAAGCAGGAGAAAGCAAAAGTTTGCTCTCCTCTGAAAAGTGCAGGGATTTGCAAAATACATGCAACCGTTAGAGAGACAGAGAAATGGAAATAGGGAAGTGCCTGGTAATCAGGCTTGGAAGCCCAACACCCCATAGGATTATCATCTTTCCACTCTGCCAATTATTTCATGGAGTATAAATTTAGGGCATTAGACAGGAATCCAGACTTAAAGGTAGAAAGAGATAGAAATTAAGAAAAAATCATAGCCTTATTAAGGACACGATTTAAAGAAAATAAGAAAAGGAAAGAAAAGGCATAGAAATCCACCTATATGGAAAACAGTCCAGTGACTAAGAAAAGAGATGATGTAAGAGAAGTATAATATAGGCATATTTATAAAATTAGAACTGGAATGGGGAAGCTAAAAAACATAAATACTTAAATATAGAGGCACTATCTGTGAAACATTGCAGTTTGAAAGTCGTAGTGGTGGTGGTGGAGAGGGGAAGGAGATATCAAATCAGTATCGGATTCACAAAGTCTGTGAACCGTAGGTCTGATCACCTTCCTAGGAGCGAATCGAGTTCCCAAATAGTGTGATCAACTATAAGCTCGACTCTGGCAGTATCGGATTCACAGTCGGTCAACTGTAGGTCCGATCGCCTCCCCCCAAACAAGCAGTCGAGTTCACAAACAGCATGATTTATTCAAATGCAACATTTACAAAGCAGGTTTCAGATGTCAGTACAGGAAATTCTCTACTACAGCGTGGGTTTTTTGGCTAGCTCTGATGTACAAATGTGCAATCATCACTCACTCCAGAAGATGGGAGAGGGCTCTCAGTCTCGAGTCTCCTCAGGCGGCATTCCAGTCCGAGGGGAGGAAAGGGAGATCAGCCCATCAACTGACCCATGAGTTATGATGGTTTCTTCCCTCCTCCTTTTCATCCTGAGTTCACCTTTTATACTTTTCTTTACATTCAGGTGGAGCTTGAGTGACTAGAGTCATACTTAATGTTGTTATTGATTGGTGAAAAAGTTTCTCGCTTTCATTTAAAGGTACAGTCAATCGAAAATCTAGAGCGCATGCTCAGTGAGGGGTGGTCGTACCTCGGAGGAGGGTAACTTTGGGGATGGAGGTGTGGTTTTCACATTATAATGAGCAAAGTTCAAGCACAGTTCATCCAAAAGGAGTGATTTGCCACCCTTGCTAGCTCAGCACCGGACATGTTATCGTATATCTCCCATTGGACAGCTACTGTGCGGCTTATCAGCAGCCCAGCACAGGGAGTGCAACACAGTTTGGCCGTGGTGTCTTCACTCCGCTCCATCCTCCGTTACTCCTCTTTGCAGCTGCGAGGAGGGCAGATTGTGTTGCCTAGGGAACTGTGAAGGAGCTGAGTCCGTGCGTACCAGCCATCCTGGAAGTGGCAACTGTGTTATCACCCCAAGCAGGCCTCTGTAATGCCAAAACTTCGGTTAGGCCCTAGTTTTCCTCTCAGTTCCTGCTTTCAAACAATTCTTCCACACTATCTCTTGATTAACAAGTGCCTAAGTCTCACACTAACCTGCCCAGTGAAAACACTGAAGTATTATGGTCTGCTCAAGCTATAGTAAAAAGTGGCAGAGGGGGAGCACTTCCCCAGAATAAGGATCCTCTGCTGTTGACCTTCAAGATTTCTGTAGCGTCTGTGCTCTGAGGAGCTTTGTACTGTCATGGCTGGTGCCTGTATTAATACCTGGAGGTGAACCTTGGGATTCAGGAGGATTTAGCCTTCAGAGACTAGAACAGCACTTAAACAGGAAATTCTGAATGCAATAATGTGAAGCCTAAATACTGAACTCCAGCAGTAAGAGTAAGGTAGGTCAGTAAATGCCTATTGTAATTAGAAGGTGATTTTAATGAAAATGAGATTCAAGTGCTCAGTATTGACATATTAGATTAGGCAGCATGCTTAATCAACACTATTCCTTGGAGCTAGGGGTTTCCCGGTGATCTCCCATCAACCCAGCAACCTCTTCCTCAGGAGCTTTTATTACAAACGCTGGCAGTAACTCTTGGCTGACATTAAAACAAGCCATCAAAGTGGATGGTTGTGTGGATGACTCAAAAGACAGACTAAGGCAAATATTCCAAAAATATTGTTGAAAATTATGTACGTATAATAGATTTATATCCTCTTTTTCCCTATTAATGCTTCCCAGAGAATACTGATCAATTCAATTTTTTTTTTTCATTTCTCTGGAGCTGGAAAGTGGGAAGGAATATGTGGAAATGGAAGAGGCTACAAAAGTGAATTATTTTAGAACAGGGAAAAGTGAGACAAATATAAAGCCATTTCTTTATCTTTTAAGCTAATCTAGAAAAATGAAGACAGCATTTGTACACCCAGAAGAGTGGAATTAAATATTTTTAATCTATAGTTCAGGGATTAACCATTTAAATAGTTTTAAGACAAGTATTCATATTTAATAAACAGTTAAATAAGGCATAATATAGCTACTTGGACAAAAACATGCTCCTGACTATGCCACTTTCACTGGGATTTGTCCTGAGCCTAAAAAGGAGATACTGCATTCCCACTCACAAGGCTGAATTGGTTCTAATTGAGTGTCATCGTAACTTCCTATTGCCAAACAGATGGTTTGCCCTAATTTCATTCATTTTAGTAGTGGAGAACAAGTGTCTTGTCTTAGCTTCATTCCCATTCATGATAACCTCAATTAGCGGTCCTTCTCCCATCTAAGCAGAAAAGAACAAGGTTTTGTTTTCAGTCTGCTGCCAAAATATTAATGTGGAGATGATTTGAAATGACTTATCCTGAAATTCTTATAAGATAGTGCAAACATTTTAAGGAACCACTCATAGGCACAAACTATGCAAAATACCACACTAGATCCTGAGATACTAGAGCTTTTGCCATGTGTGGTTCATTCATGCAACAAATTCCAATCCTCTTTTTTTCTTATTTCTGTCTTTCTTTCCCTGTTTCAAGGATATATTTATCATGATGCAAATCCATAGAAAACTGTCCTCCAGAAAACAGCAGCAGCTACAAAGGTGGGAAATAAGCTTGGGGTTTTAATGTGTAATGAAGCATTTATTTAGCAAACTTGAGCTCTGTTGTTGTTGTTTACACGTTGTTTATGAACATACAGCCTGTTATCCTGTTTTTTTAATTTTTTAAAATCTGTTATTTTAAATCACTTACTTTAAAAAAACCTAATTCACTGAAAGCAATCAGTATTCAACATCTGTGAATTGCTTTGAATTCATATTGTGACTGTTAATATTGAAATAGATGTTATAAATATACAGCAATACATGTTCAGATCTTTAGGAGAGGCTGAGTTTTAAGCAGAAGACAACATATAGATAGGCATCTGAGAAGTAGATGAGATTTTTTTCTGGAGAGAATACCATTAGAAAACAAATTCCATTCATCCTGCATCCCCATTTGCTCTGGGGGTGTTGAATAAAATAATGAGATGTTAATACAACACGTAAATGCTCTGAAATTGTTTCCTACAGCACTTTATGTTGACAAGATTTTATCAATTAACCTGGATAAAAATTCTTGTCATTAAGGAGAGAGCTCATGAGTTTAAAAACTTGAATAGCAAGCAAAATGTGAATCTTGACTGATTTCTGCTCTAGTAAGTGAAGGGTTTAAAGGCATCTGAACCATTTAATAATAAGGGAATATGCATGAGCCCACTTTATAAAAAGGCAAATAAGCCCACCTTACTGAATTATTGAAGTGCTGCTATGACAAGAAAGAGTGCTAATGCAGAAATTACTGCACAGCACTGGAGCACGGATGAAATTTGCTCCTAAGAAACGCTGCATTTGGCACGCTAACCTACCTTGCTCAGTTCTGAGTGAAGCCAGAATGATAGAGTAGTTGCTAGGGGACTTCAAAAAAATTAAATTTAACATTACCAGATTTAACATATTTATTCTTAAATATGCTGAGCACCTCTGAATTATATTGCTAAGGGACCTCCAACACACAGCAGGAGAAACTCTGCATCTTTGTCATTCAGATTTCTATTAGAAATACCCCATTGCTCAACAACCCATCTGCCAGAGACACTCAAACTTCCTTAGCTAATCTCCATCATTTTTCTGTTCACCTGTAGGATGAGTCACTGTATCACAGATCCCTGCCTATGCCTCGTAGGATTTTTGACAGCCACCCACTTTGATCCTGGCTCTTTGGTTCAAGCTGTTAAAACATATGCTTTTTGTTCTGAAGTTCTTATTTCTATCCCTAGTGCCACACAAGATATTGTCCCCTGCCTCTGCTGCAATGCATTTCCATCTAAGCTCCATTAGTATGTGGAGCAGCAGTAGTAAATTAAAGGAGAAGAGACATAACACTGACTACTAAGAGAAAATGTGAAATTACTTCAGAATCCACCAAATAACAGAAGAGATAGACATGGCGCTTCCAGTTTTGTAGACAAGGAGAGGAGGTTTGTCCATGAGTCCAGAGCAACATATTTTCCTTGTTTAACACAGGTCAAACAATCCCAGAATGGTTGAGGTTGGAAGGGCCCTCTAGAGATCATCTAGTCCAACCCCTCTGCTCCAGCAGGGACACCTAGAGTACGGGGCACAGGGTGGCATCCAGGCGGGTTTGGAAGATCTCCAGAGAAGGAGACTCCACAGCCTCTCTGGGCAGCCTGTTCCAGGGCTCTGTCACCCTCACAGGAAAGAAGTTCTTCCTCACATGGAGATGAAACTTCCTGTGTTTCAACTTGTACCCAATGTAATTAATATTGCGCATAGGTTGTAGAAACAGGGGCAGTTCACCACATTCTTGAGAAAATTCAGGTAGTGTAACTTCAAAGAGCCCTTCCAAGTGGCTGCTCTAACTTCTTCAACAGAAAAATTGAAGGTCACATCCTAGAGCATGCCAATGCATAATGCTGTTTTCTCTTGGTTTCCAATAACATTTCACAAATGATTTATGATCTTAACATCAAGAACTATTAATGATTGCAGGTCATTTATGGATTACTTTTGAATTTTAATTACATTCATAGATAAGACTTCTATATTTTTAAATGCAACACTGATATTAAGAATGCGTATATCTGAAAGATCTTATAATTTAACTAAGTCTTATAATTTAAATTATAAGTCTTATAATTTCACATAAACACATCCTCTGTGAGCATGAATATGTTTATTCTAAATCCATGTATGTTCCAGTGACTCTGCTAAAGAAGAAAATAAGAATAAATATAATACGAAATGTTACAAATATGGAATTATATGAGCACAAAGTCATCTTGTTTATCCGTGTGCCACCCCAGAAATCCACCTTATTTTTTAAAAATGTTTATCTAACCTTTTCTTAAAGTCTTCCAGTGAGAAAAACTACACTTTTTTTTTATGTTAATAGTGAAATGAACCACCTTACTACTCTTATTAGGAAGTTCTTTAAAACACAAATGTCCTTTACTACACAGTAAGGCTATCCCTGCTCATTCTACCTGCTACAGCTATTATGAAAAGGCACAAGGAACAAACACATTGAATGCATATTTAAATAGTGAACTAGAGAATGCAAAAGAATACAGTGCATATAGAGAACAACAGTGAATGTTGTTCTTGCAGGCCTTCCAGTCTTTTTATTCATTCATGCCTACTCGTTTTCACCAGAAGAAAAAGTCTGTCAACCCTCTTTCAGAGGTCATTTATTAACCTCTCATTTTTGCTGTGTTCCCAAAGACTCTCCGCTGCATACCTGTTTTAAGTGTGCTTACCAATTCTGGCCATATGATTTTTTTAAGACTTATGCAATAAGGATTTACTGCTACTAGAACATTTTAAGCTTAGAATAATTATAATAACAGGCAATCAAAAGTGAAAGATGTCAAATTTTCAGTATTGTCTAATCTGCTCTTGAGTGCTCTCAGTGACATACCACAATCCACTGGGATTGTGCCAGTTTCTTACTTCTAGCTTCTAACTGCTCTTTTCTTTCTTCAAGTAATCCCTGTCATATTGGTTTCTGAAAAGAGAAGATTCTTTCAATTTGATTGTCACTTTGAGGGAGCTGAGTTTATGGATCATAGAAATGCTTACATCCCTTGAGTCTTTGCACTTAAAAAAGATTTTAAAAAGAATTTTCCTTAATCTTTGTCACATGCTTTATACTGAAGTCAGTGTTAAAATTTTAGTTGTCCATCTCTCCCCTTCTTCACACCAAACACTCCCTGCATATGTATTTATTTATATGCAAATTATTTTGTAGACATGTATCCAAGAGCTGAGGCAGAGAGGTTTGGGATTTTGTTTTTACTTGCTACGGTCACATCATGGTGGTTGATCTAGATACAAGTTTACACTTGTCTTTTTTCAGCCTTGAGATATTCCATATGGTTCGCCTATTAAATGGACAGAGCTTATTCATTTTTCCAATGTACACAGATTAAATCACATATAATTTTCACTTTCCCATTGTTCTCCTTTCTTTAGGCTAGTTCACTGTTCAGTTCTCATATACTGGACATGGCTCGTGGCAAAGTGCTGTAGGTGACCCAGCTTGAGAAGGGGGTTGGACTAGAGCATCTCCAGAAGTCCTTTCCAACCTCAGCTACTCCGACGTTCTGTGAGACTGCTATAACTCCTTCCATACTTTTAAGTACCACTGTGGTTTTCACTGCCCTGTTAAGAAAGCAATCTCTTTGCAATCTCTGAAGTAGATTCAAAAGTATCCAGAAACATAAATCACTCTCTGCTCTACAAAGAAAATATTTAAGTGTTCAGTCGTATAACTATAAAATTTGTAAAAATACAGCTTGAAGATGGGGAAAAGAAACTATGACATAACTGTCTAATGTCATTATCAAAGTTCGGGTAATCAAAGTAAAGCAGCTATTTGTGATTATGTTATTTAAAAAATAATTTAAAAAGTCAATAAACAGTGGTTATTATAGATGAAATCTTTCATATCTCAGTGAAGCGCTTTAAACAAAAACTGCATAATAAAATATTTTCTTCTCCTAGGAAGATAGATTTTTTTAGACACAGAAAACATTTTTCATAAATTCTGTATTGAGGAAAATCTCAAAAGGTCACAGTTAAAGTTTGTAAATGGACTAAAAAGGTTTTAGGAAAGCTAAAACTCTTAAGTTTGTCTTTCTTAACTTTAAATGTATATAATCAAGAAGTCTCCAAGTTGCAGACAAAAGCTAGTTTTTCACTGAAAATTAAGTCCCATTGTTTCTATATGCTTAACGAAGTTAACATGTCACTTTTTCAGAAGTACACGGTTTAAAGAGTCTGTCATTTCACAGAGGCTGTTAGTATCTCAGTTTTAACTAGAAATACACTCTAAGAAAGAAAATACATCCTGTTCATTGGTTGTGCCTTCCTAATTCATCCTTAGTGATGGAGAATTCTCAAGGCAAGTACAAGAATTCCTTTAAGCAACTGAGCTCATAAGAAGCATATGTCTGTATACAAAATAAATATATCTTACATATTAAATTCATCCTGGTGACAAGTGATATTCTACTGTTAACAAACACATATGCCTTCCAATTTCTGCCTCATGTCCACAGATGAGGCATTTTCCTTATTATGTTTTTGAAAATTGGAATCAAATGTATACATAGTATGTAAAAACACATACATAATGACATATACATGAAAAGTTCAATGTAAAAAGGAATATTTTAAAACAGGACTTACTCTGCAACATTATTTCCAGGCATGCATTCAACTGATGTGAGTTGTTATTATCTTACTGACTACGTTGGTCCAGGGCTCTATAAAAGTGTGAATGTTTGCATTTGAAAGCCATTTAATTCGCTGCCAGTAATAACAAAGCAGTAACAACAAATGTCCTGCTCGATTTTCCCATGAACAAAGCTTGAACAGGAGCCACATTTGGTTGAGTCTCAAGTCCCAGATGCTTTTTACTTCCATACGATCAGGTCCGGAGTTCTGATGCAAAAGCCCTAAGGATCAGAGCCCCTGCACTGGACTCAGGTTCAGAGAGAAACAGCAACTTCTCTTTGGGAAACAGTTTGCTATCTGCAAGCATGTTCATGGGCCTGGAAGACACAGCCACTTATTCATGCTGGAGGGATAAACTGAAAAATTTCTTTTCCTTAGTTTTGCCGCAGCTGCTTGTTGCAGAGATACCTCAACCGTATAAAAAAAGGAAAAGGCTGAGGCTACAAGGGATTCTTAATGGGAAGGAGCACACAAAGACCATGTTAGACAAAGTCTAACAAAGATTAGGGGAATTTATATTCTTCCTATTAACTACAGCCTGTATTTTTGAATACTATAATCCAGGCAGGTCCCTAACACAGTTCAGACGAGACACACCCTTTCCCAGGGGCTTGACTGGATTTCAAGAATCCTTCAGAACCTCAGTACAATCCTGGCAATATCCTCAAATTACAAATATGAAATTTGCTAATCTAAGCACACAGAATTGCAATTCTATTTTGCACATATCTCCCTCCAATCTCTGGGCAAAATGCTTACAATTTACAAATCTAACCCTAATTCTTACATAGGCTATTGTCAAGATGTCTTTTATTTCCATGTGGTTTTACTTATAATTTAAGGTCTGTTTCAAATCAAACGAAACATCTGTTTCTGTGGAAAGATCTTTCAGCTCCTCATATTTCTACTTTCATTTACACTTAAATGACTTTGAAGATTTGCTCATTCTGATGGCATTAAAATGAACTGCCCTTTCTCTCCCACTGTACCTTGTCTTTCTCCGTTGTGTTGCTAAACTGCATATCCACACTTTCTTCTTCCTCGAGCAGGGACTATTTTAGAACCACACTGCTTACTGTTTTAGTAAATAATATACTAAGTACCTGAATAACAGTCTTAGATCAACACTGCCAAATAATGTCCTTTAGCATCTTAAAGACTGGAGGAGAAGCTTTCATAAAACTATTCATATAACTATATTTCAGGTAACTATTCATATAACTACTGCTTCTCTGCAACTATTCTCTACAACACTTAAATTCCTTATTCTCCAGAATACAAGATACAAGATACACTGTCTATAAAATCGTGCAAGTTTAAACTGATAGGTTTTCTTCTCTTTCTTTTCTTCCTTTTTTAGAGAGAAGTCAAGAAGGCAACCACTCTTATGAACAAGTTGATAGCTCTGTTAACACATCACTCCTTTTGATTACCCTGAAAAAAGATTTTCCTCTATCCTGAAAGAGGACATTCTCATTATTAAATCAGTCTCTCAAGATGAAGAACAGAGCTATGTCTTACTTCCTTACATAAAGGAATAGACATTCTGCTCTTTTTGAAAGCAGGCTAGTTCCCAGTTTGCCTGGAGTAAATGGTGTCTAGATTTATCATGCACCTTATTGCATACAGTTAAGTCCTTCTATTAAATATCACTTATTGTGAAATACTGACTTGGAAAAAAATGTTAATGCAAAAGAAATAGAAAGGGAAAGCAAAATACCATGATAAGGATTCATTTACTGGAAAGATGGATTTGAGATATTGTAAATACACTTGCAGGTAAGAAAGATTATTTCTTTGCCATATTTAACAGTTATGGTAATTGCTACATAGCTAGCAACATAGCTTAGTAATTCCTTAATTATTTTTGGCAACTTTTTCATTCAGCAATTAGTAATGTAAATGTATCTGATCATGCAGAAAGGATCACTGACAATAACTATTACCTTAATCCATTAAAGAGTCAAAATAAGTTTGATTAGGACTTTTGTGTGGTGCCTATCTATACTCTCAGTATTGTAGAATCATCCCTAAAATTTACTCAAAACAAACTGTCTTGTTGTTCATTTTTGCAAAACAAAATAGTCACAATTTATGTCTTATTTTGTAACATTCTTTTTTCTCTCATTTATTCTGTTTGTCACCAATTTTGACAAAAAAAATCTCAAGGAAGACTTCTCTGATGCAGGATTTGTAGAGTCTACACTTAGCTCCAGAGGATCTTTGTTTAATACTATTGAAGCACATTGCTCACACCTGCCCAATGCTGAATGTTCAGTTTTCTAGCTATTTTTTTCTTTGTGCTCAACTACAGTGTACATTTCCATGCACAAATGACAGGGTTACCCAATTTAAATCTTTCTATAAATTCCATTCACACAATCGAGTGCTACACAACTTTTTCTTCTATCATGTATATGTAATAGTGATTAATCTGGCAGGTATAGGCCATGAACTACACTGAAGAATCCTCCAATTGCAGCAGAAATACACTATAATGAGTCTCATTAAAATCACAAAGTCTGACATTGAAAGGACATTGGGAATATTGATATTCAGGTGTCTGGAGAGCAAGGGTGAATGAACATTACCATACATTTGCCTAAGTCTGTAAACTATTCTTGCCCTGCTGTAATTTGCACAGTATAGCAATTAATTGTGGGCTATCCTTATAGGATAAGGATGAGTCACATTTAATTGACAGTCCATTGGATCTTAAGGAGATTTGATTTTATAGAGTTCTGAATCTTCAGAAACCTCAAATTAAAGGCAGACTGATATCGTCAAAGCTTTTCCAATTAATCATGATTTGTTTACCAATGCACTTTACAACATAGTGATTGTCTTGCATCCTGTTCTACCGAAAACAACAATGTCAAATACAAGCTTTCTATTAACGTATTTTTTAGATGAGCTTCCATTTTTTTTTTAAGCCACTGACAGTATGGGCAGTTCCTGGTGACTTGCTGGCTTTTTTCATTCATGAGTCAATGTTCAGATCTTAACATTTTCTTGTTTAATGTACTTAAAATTTTCTCTGAAAACTGTACATAATCATCAAATTTCCTTCATATATCTTTCTGGTGTGCTAATCATAGAAACTTATCCTGTTCATGTCTGAAATTATAATTTTATTTACCTACTATCCTGTTATTTGCTTGCATAGGTAAAATGGAAGTGTCTGAGTCATGTAGCCCTTCAAACTATCTGGGCTCTAATTCCTCTCCTTGAAATTCATGAATGTAATGGATTTTGCAGGGATGCAGCCTAGAAAAGATACACTTCTCTCATGGGCCCTATTCACTGCCCAGTGACATAGAATCATAGAATCATAGAATGCTTAGGGTTGGAAGGGACCTCTAGAGATCATCTAGTCCAACCCCCCTGCATACGCAGGGACACCTAGAGCACGTGGCACAGGACTGCGTCCAAACGGGTTTTGAAGATCTCCAGAGAAGGAGACTCTACAACCTCTCTGGGCAGCCTGTTCCAGTGCTCTGTCACCCTCACTGTTAAGAAATTTTTCCTTAAGTTCCTATGGAATTTTTGATGTTTCAGTTTCCGGCCATTTCCTCTAGTCCTATCAGTGGCCACCACTGAAAAGAGACCATCCCCGTCCTCAGCACTCCCTCCCTTGAGGTATTTATATACACTGATTAGATCCCCTCTCAGCCTTCTCTTCTCCAGGCTGAACAGGCCCAGCTCCCTCAGCCTCTCCTCATAGGGCAGATGTTCCAGGCCCCTGATCATCCTTGTGGCCCTGCGCTGGACTCTCTCCAGCAGCTCCACATCCCTCTTGTACTGTGGAGCCCAGAACTGGACACAATACTCCAGATGCGGCCTCACCAGGGCTGAGTAGAGGGGCAGGATCACCTCCCTCGACCTGCTGGAGACGCTCTTCTTAATGCACCCCAGGATTCCATTGGCCTTCTTGGTCACGAGGGCACACTGCTGCCTCATGGTCAACTTGTCATCCACCATGACACCCAGGTCTTTCTCTGCAGAGCTGCTCTCCAGAAGGTCAGTCCCCAGCCTGTACTGGTGTCTGGGGTTATTCCTCCCCAGGTGCAGGACCTTGCACTTGGCCTTGTTGAATTGCATGAGGTTTTTCACCGCCCAGTTGTCCAGTCTGTCCAGGTCCCTCTGGATGGCAGCACAGCCCTCTGGGGTATCGGCTACTCCTCCCAGTTTCGTGTCATCAGCAAACTTGCTGAGGGAGCACTCTGTGCCTTCATCCAGGTCATTGATGAATAAATTGAACAGGACTGGACCAAGGGCTGACCCCTGGGGGACCCTGCTAGGTACAGGCCTCCAACTAGACTCTGCACCGCTGATCACCACTCTCTGGGCCCTGCCATCCAGCCAGTTCCTAATCCACCTCACTGTCCACTCATCTATCCCACACTTCCGGAGCTTGCCCAGGAGGATGTTGTGAGGGACGGTGTCAAAAGCCTTGGTGAAGTCGAGATAGACGACATCCACCGCTCTCCCCTCATCTATCCAGCCGGTCATTTCATCATACAAGGCTATCCGGTTAGTCAAGCAAGATTTCCCCTTGGTGAATCCATGCTGACTACTCTTGAGCACCTTCTTGTCCTCCATGTGCTTGGAGACAGCAGCCAGTATGAGCCGTTCCATCACTTTTCCGGGGACAGAGGTGAGACTCACTGGCCTGTAGTTGCCTGGGTCCTCCTTCTTGCCTTCTTTGAAGACTGGCGTGACATTGGCCTTCTTCCAGCCTTCCGGCACCTCCCCTGTTCTCCAGGATCTTTCAAAGATGATGGAGAGCAGCTTAGCTATGACCTCTGCCAGCTCACGCAGCACTCTGGGGTGCATCCCATCAGGGCCCATGGATTTGTGGGTATTGAGTTTCCTTAGGTGCTCTCTGACCCAATCTTCCTCTACCCAGGGCAAGTCTTCCTCTCTCCAGGCTTCTTCTCTTGTCCCTAGGGCCTGGGGCTCTAAAGGGATGCCCTTGGTAAACACCGAAGCAAAGGCGGCATTCAGCAACTCTGCTTTTTCTGTGTTCTTCGTAACCAGGGTGCCCATCTCGTCCACCAGCAGACCCACGTTTTCCCTGATCTTCCTTTTGCTGTTAATATATTTGAACAAGTTTTTCTTGTTATTTTTAACGTCCCTTGCCAGATTGCGTTCCAACCGCGTCTTAGCTTTCCTTGTCGCACCTCTGCATTCCCTGACAACGTTCCTGTATTTCTCCCAGGGGGCCTGTCCTTTTTTCCACTTTCTGTATACCACCTTCTTCTGCTTGAGCATTGCCACAAGCTCCTTGCTCATCCACACAGGTCTCCTGCCCCCTCTGCCTGACTTCTTACACACAGGGATGCACTGTTGCTGGGCGTGGAGGAAGTGCCGCTTGAAAACTAACCAGCTCTCTTGGGCCCCCCTGCCTTCTAGAGCTCTAGCCCATGGGATTCTTCTGAGGAGGTCTCTGAAGAGGCTAAAGTTGGCCCTCCTGAAGTCCATCGTCGCAAGGCTATTTACAGCCCTGCCACCTCCTCGTTGGATCCTGAACTCCACCAACTCATGGTCACTGCAGCCGAGGCTACCCCCCACCTTCACATCTCCTACTAGGCCCTCTCTATTTGATAGCACAAGGTCCAGTAGCCCACCTCTCCTCGTCGGCTCCTCCACAACCTGCGTCAAAAAGTTATCGTCGACGCTCTGCAGGAACCTCCAGGACTGCTTGTGCCTGGCTGTGTTGTCCTCCCAGTTGATGTCGGGGTAGTTGAAGTCCCCCATGAGAACCAGGGCCTGTGACTGTGAGGCAATATCCAGCTGCCTATAGAAGGCCTCATCAACCTCCTCGTCTTGGTCAGGTGGCCTGTAGCAGACCCCCACCACAGTGTCTCCCACATTAGCCTGCCCTCTAATCCTTACCCACAAGCTCTCAACTCGCTCATCCTCCACTCCCAGGTTGAGCTCCATGCATTCCAGTTGCTCTCTCACATAAAGAGCAACTCCACCACCTCACCTTCCCAGCCTGTCCTTCCTAAAGAGCACATAGCCTTCCATGGCAGCGCTCCAGTCATGCGAGCTATCCTGCCACGGCTCTGTGATTCCAATGAGATCATGACGCTGGGACCGCACACAGATCTCCAGTTCGTCCTGCTTATTCCCCATGCTTCGCGCATTGGTGTACAGGCATTTCAGGGAAGCAACTGAGCCCGCGGGTTTCCCAGGAGGAGTGAAAGAGGGCCCTCCGCGATCATTTTCCATCCTTTTCCTTCAACTGAGAAGTCCAGACTTCTGGAGTCTTGGAAATCTTAACTCTGGTATGATGAGTCCATCCATGCTCAGCTGTCTTGATTGATGTTTCTGTGGTTAGTAATACCTGATAAGGTCCACACCACTTTGCTAGCAGTGGTGCTTCTTTCCATTCTTTGACCAAGACCCAATCCCCTGGTTAGATATTATGGATTGCAAAATCCAAGGGGAGGGTCTATGAGAGCTGGGCTTCCTATCGGAGAGACTTCACAAGAGAATGTATTCTGTCCACATATTGCTTTAAATATATATCACTTATCTCCACCTCCTTGCCAGGTTGGGTGTTAGCAGGATAGGGAATCCCAAACATTATTTCAAAGGGGGACACCTGAATGTCTCCCCTTGGTTTTGCTCTTATTCTTGCTAAAGCTAATGGGAGAAGTCGTGTCCACGGCATCTTAGTTTCTAACACCAATTTCAAAAGATGCTCTTTAATGTTCCCATTCATCCTTTCCACTCTACCAGAGCTCTGGGGATGCCAAGGAGTATGCAAGTCCCATTGAATCCCTAGGGCAGTCATGACACCTTGAAGGATCTTTCCTGTAAAATAAGTGCCTCTGAATCTTTTGCCTCTACCAACCCATATCTTGGAATCATTTGTTCTAAGAATACCTTAATCAAAGATCCGGTTGTTGCTAAGGCAGTTGGAAATGCCTCAAGCCATCCCGTCAACTGACATACTATTACCAGAAGATACTTAAGCCTCCGTATACGGGGCATCTCAGTAAAGCCTGCTTGGCATCGCTGGAATGGGCACACAGCCCAGGGTCATCCTCCCCTTGCAACTTCTCTTATGGCTCAGCTGTTTGCCCCACAGCCCTCAGTAGCCCGTTCTCACCAGAACAAAAAGACCAAGGGCAGCATAGGTTTTGAGGAAGGCCCTCATCAGTCCTCCAGAGCCCCAGTGGCCTCCTCCTTTCCTCTGCCCCACTACTTTTAATTATCTCATTCTTCTGGCAGAAAAGACATCTTTTCTGGCAATGGCTGGACTACTGGGAGGAGAGGGAGGATCGTAGAGCCTACCACCTCCTCCGAGTATCCTGTCCAATGTCCCCTGATATGAATTACTAAGACCTTTTTGGGGAAGTTCACCACCTCCAGCAGGCAGGTAATCAGATCCTTATGTATCAATGTCTTTCCTTGGCAAGTTAATAAAGCTCTTTCTTCCCACAGCTTTCCAAACATATGTACCAACCCATATGCATATTTAGAATCTGTAAAGATATTCATTACCTTGCCTTGGTATAATTGACAGGCTTTTATTAGAGAATACAATCCTGCTGTTTGGGCTGACCAGGTAGATGGCAGCTTTCCTCCCTCCAGCAGCTCCCTTCCCTTAATGATAGTATATCCTGTGGCCCGTTTCCCCTTTATTACTTTTGAAGATCCATCAATGAACGCATTGTCCCCATCTGGCCAAAGGGTTCCTCTCAAATCTTCCCTAGCCTGGGTCCGGATATCCGCCACCCTCGATGCTTCTCCCTTGGGGCCAGTCAGGCAAGAAGCTGGGTTAAACCCTCCCCCGCTTCTTAATTTTAAATTTTGTCATCCATTCAGAAGCCCCTTCAGGTAGCAACACCCCGACCAGGTATGGGACCTTGACAACAAGGGATCCTCCTGTGGTCAGTTTTTGGGCCTCAGTTACCATTAGGGCCGTAGCTGCGCAATTCTGCAGACAATAAGGCCACCCCTTAGCCACTGGGTCTAACATTTTAGAAAAATAAGCTACTGGTCTTCGCATGACTCCGTGCTTTTGCACTAAAATTCCCTTGGCGTGGCCCTGTTTGACATCCACATATAAGTCAAATTCTTTCTCTGGGTCCAGAAGAGCTAAAGCTGAAGGCTTGGTCAATTTATCTTTTAATTTTCTAAAGCTCTGTTCTCCTTCTCGTGTCCATACCACAACATTGGGGTTGTTTTGGGTTAAACCTCCAGCCAAAATATGCCCCAAATATATATATATATATACACACATATATCTATATACACACATACATATATTTTCTAGACACCCTAAGTCCTTTTTGGGCCAAGAGTAACTTCACAGCTGTTTCCTTCACCACCCTCTCTTGTTCCCCTGACAGGGGAAAGTCATCCATGTAGTGCGATAACCTGACTCCTAGGGGTGGGATAAATTCCTTCAGTATTTTCGCACCCCAGGATGCCATTGGCCTTCTTGGCCATGAGGGCACACTGCTGCCTCATGGTCAATTTGCTGTCCACCATGACACCCAGGTCTTTCTCCGCAGAGCTGCCCTCCAGAAGGTCGTTCCCCAGCCTGTACTGGTGTCTGGGGTTATTCCTCCCCAGGTGCAGGACCTTGCACTTGTCTTTGTTGAATTTCATAAGATTTCTCACTGCCCAGTTGTCCAGTCTGTCCAGGTCCCTCTGGATGGCAGCGCAGCCCTCTGGGGTATCAGCTACTCCTCCCAGTTTCATATCATCAGCAAACTTGCTGAGGGAGCACTCTGTGCCTTCATCCAGGTCATTGATGAATAAATTGAACAGGACTGGACCGAGGACTGACCCCTGGGGGACACCGCTACCCACAGGCCTCCAACTAGACTCTGCGCCACTGATCATCACCCTTTGAGCTCTGCCATCCAGCCAATTCCTAATCCACCTAAAGGTCCCTGGTTCGATCCTGGGTTTCGGCACCACTGTGCTGAAACCCGGGAATCATCGCCTGGACGGGTGAACAGTGGCCGGAGCGAGTGGACCAGCCCGGCAGAGAGGACGCTACCAGAGCAACAAGGAGGATGGAAGCCCTTGTGAAGGTCGTATCACAATTACATAAGCATTGGGGGATTGATTGTAAGCCAAAAGATTTTACTCTTGCTGTTGCAAGGCTTTTAAAAATTAAGGTTATAGACCAGCCGGTGGATATTCTGAAGTCCCTGAAGCGTGTCCCTGAAGTGTGGGACAAATGTACTAAGGCGTTAGCCGAGGAGACGATGTCTTCGGGTTGTGGGAATAACCTTTAGGCTTTTGGAAAAGTTGTACAAGCCTTGCAGAAAGCTATAAAAGAGCAGGAGACCTGGGTGGCGGTAAGGGACTGTTTGTTGGCCACCCTGAAAATGGGAGTTGGAGCAGCTGCACAGACTTTGCACCCCCCAGATGATGGCGATTCTGCTGAGCCTAAAGATCTGCAAGAGGGCGATACGGCCCCTCCATCCCCGAACCCCATCCCACTTATCACTCAGCCTAGGCAGGCAAACATCTTTTTCCTCAAGGTCTGGCCTCTGCTTCCCTTGGGAGATTGTTATGACTCTACAGATCACAGAAATTTTTATCTCCAATACAGGCTCTTACAGGGTCACTGAATACCATCTCCCATCACACACAACCGTACCCTATATGGCTGCTTTTACTTTTTCAGTCTGTTGCCTTTACTCTGCTTATCATAAAAAAGGACTCGATGCTTTATGAGATGCAACTTCTCACAATTCTTCCATTCTTCTACAATATTCCTTAACTTATTATATCTTTTGAAAAAAATCATTGGCATCATTTCTATCTTTCTACTGAATTAACAATTACATGGCTTATTTCCTTATGAAAGGATTCATGTAGCTGTGATAACATTTGTTTCAAATGTTATTTTTATCTTTTTGGTCATCTCATTTGCCAGAACACCAAGCTAAATGGAGCTGCTTTTCTAGTTTATTCCCTCACTTCTGAGGCGGGGGCGGGAAAGAGAGAGAAATGTTCTTAAAAACAATGTAACTCACAGTATGGTCTTATCGTGCTTCCAAGTGTCTTTTTTAATGCTGTCCCTAATGGCCTTTCAATTACATAGTTGTAGAAAATAAAACTATTTAAAATATTATCAATAGCTTTTTTGTAAAGCAAGAAAAATGTTGTTTTATATTTAATTAGAATATTATGTAAATATTTCAGTAGAGTAAACATCCAGCAAATGAGCAAGACAATTCTCCTAAGATATAAAAGTGAACCAGATTTTGTCTTATTCTTCTGCTGCCTTATTTTGATACCTAGTCTAAACTATTCTATCTGATGTTTGTGGCTGGGTTATAGATTTCCCTCTCTAAGCAGAGGGTAGAGAAAGAATTAGCTTGTAAAGAGAACTTCATTTCCAAAGCGGCATTGGTAAATCTCATGTGATTATTAGGAACATTTCAAACGTACAGAGACTCTTATAAATTCAGGCAAAGAGCCAGTAGAGGAAGTTGAGAATTTTGTAAGTTCGTTTTTATATTGTATTAGTGTTTAAGCAATAATGAGATATGGGAAAGGGCAGAGTAAATATAGCAGGATCATGGATGTTTTCCCTTTTATCACTCAAAAAAGAGGTTTCCTACAGCTTTTCTCTCTAATTTCAAACAATTCTTAGGCTAACAATTGCCTAATGCGTTATTCTTTCTAAGGATCTGTCCTGATGACTTTAAGGCAAAGCAGAGTCTGTACATCTGTGCTGAGCTTGAATGATGTTGCTTTTCATTATATCAGGGCTAATAAAGTTTTAAATTGTGACAGACGGAGAGATCAAGACAACCCATTATGTTGCTTATTTTCCTCTACAGAGCAAATCTTTCCATATATTTAGCTCACATTATGAAATCTATAAGCATGGAAACCAAGAATGCCTGCATTTTACTCCTTGTATTGCATTGAATCAATAACAAAGTTTTGGACATTGTATCAATGCTAGAAACATCGACATAGAAATTTTGAAATATAGTATTCTATCGTAAATACAGCATTACCCTCTAACAAATGTTTCCTTCTGGCAGTGCGGTTATGACATACAGTACACTGTGAGAGCCCCAAAATGAGTAACCAAACAATGTCTAACACAGAGTCTAGTTGGAGGCCTGTAGCTAGCCGTGTCCCCCAGGGGTCATTCCTTGGTCCAGTCCTGTCAGATTTATTCATCAGTGACCTGGATAAAAGCACAGAGTGCTCCCTCAGCAAGTTTGGTGATGATATGAAACTGGGAGGAGTAGCTGATACCCCAGAGGGCTGCGCTGCCATCCAGAGGGACCTGGACAGACTGGACAACTGGGCAGTGAGAAATCTTATGAAATTCAACAAACACAAGTGCAAGGTCCTGCACTTGGGGAGGAATAACCCCAGACACCAGTACAGGCTGGGGACTGACCTTCTGGAAAGCAGCTCCGCAGAGAAAGACCTGGGTGTCATGGTGGACAAGTTGACCATGAGGCAGCAGTGTGCCCTCATGGCCAAGAAGGCCAATGGGGTCCTGGGGTGCGTTAAGAAGATCGTCTCCAGCAGGTCGAGGGAGGTGATCCTGCCTCTCTACTCAGCCCTGGTGAGGCCACATCTGGAGCATTGTGTCCAGTTCTGGGCTCCACAGTATAAGAGGGATGTGGAGCTGCTGGAGAGAGTCCAGCGCAGGGCCACAAGGATGATCAGGGGCCTGGAACATCTGTCCTATGAGGAGAGGCTGAGGGAGCTGGGCCTGTTCAGCCTGGAGAAGAGAAGGCTGAGAGGGGATCTAATCAGTGTCTAGAAGTACCTCAAGGGAGGGAGTGGAGAGGATGGTGCTGGTCTCTTTTCACTGGTGGCCACCGACAGAACTGGAGGAAATGGCCAGAAACTGAAGCATCAAAAGTTCCACAGGAACTTAAGGACAACATTCTTAACAGTGAGGGTGACAGAGCGCTGGAACAGGCTGCCCAGAGAGGTTGTGGAGTCTCCTTCTCTGGAGCTCTTCAAAACCCGCTTGGATGCAGTCCTGTGCCACGTGCTCTAGGTGACCCTGCGTGTGCAGGGGGGTTGGACTAGATGACCTCTAGAGGTCCCTTCCAACCTTAAGCATTCTATGATTCTATGAATGGCCTTTTATTTTGGACTCTAAGTGTAGAGTGCTCCTGACAATCCAAGAGTACCACAACAAAAACCTGCAGTATTTTTTTTTCCAGATATCCACCTGGTACAGCTCTATTGACTGCTACTCATCTATTTTACGATATATGGCTACAAATCTCACAAGCCTCAAGCTTCTCACTTCTTCACAAGGCTTTCACTGCCTTTCACTGGAGAAAAATTGCTGGGCAATATCATATCGAGTCCTATACTGCATCTCTTGATCTGCCAAGCCCTATCTTCATCTCTCTGCTGCAGGGAAGGACACAGGGACAACAACGGCATTTCTTTGTGAAGTCACCGGGCTGGAAAGAGTCAAGGGCCCATGTTTGGGACTCCCTGAAAATTCTGCAGAAAATCTTATGTCTCCATTACTTTTCTCCATAAGAGGAAGTGTGATATGAGAAAAATAAGGATTCTTAATCACGACAGCAAAACTAGCTTGTGTTCAGAGACACAAATAAATGGCAGTTCCAGTCCTGTACTCTGCAAGAGTTCTCTGTGTTGCCCTCAGGTATAATACAACCATCAAAGAGTATTCCTCAGAGGAATGAGTTTGTAATCCCCTTAAACTGCCCTTATCCCCCAAATTCTCTTTACCTGTTATTATTACCTACAAGAAAGTAGATAAGGCAGCATATAATTTGGATGTAAACCCATCTGGTAGGGCCCTCCTTTCTTGCTCATAGCACAGTGCTAAGCAAAAATCTCTTCCCTCACTCATCAGACAGTTTGGTGGCAAATCTCTCATCACAGAAGACATGGATGTCTTCTCCATTTTTCCTCCAATGCTATGTAGAAGATATGGAGGCAACATAACAGGACCTCTTCTATTGTCTGCTGGGTATGTTCCCAGTTACTTGATACTACTGCATTGTCCCATTTATCAGAGAAGATTCTTAATCTTCATCATAATGACAGGCTGTTTTGTTCTATCTAGCTCTTATTATTGAAATTATGCAATCTTTTGATACCTGAGTGAAAAACCAATTGTTACAAATTTTCCTGAAGGAGAGAGAACCAACAGCACGAAGTATGTCTACTTCATCACTAGTATCTGTGTTTCTTTACTGGTGAAAGTGTTTGCTCTCAACAACCCCGTCTCATATTTTCTTTCCTTAAGCACCCATTTCTTCATTAATTTATTAAACTAGTTGAATGTGTGGTCTGACTGAGTATGAGTGATATGAAGTCAGGTAGGAACATGGTATCAATGCAGCCAAGCAAGATACTGGATCACTAATTGCCTAAATGACTTATTGTAAATATCTTAGCTACATTGCCTTCGTTCCTGTTTCATATCAATTTTATGGACCATATTTCAGATGGGACTCATATCAAGCATTGTCTGCTTCATATATTTGCTATATATTTTAGATCTAGGTAAAGGGCAAATTCAGTTAAGTGTCTGTGGATGAGTGATATTTTATAGTGCCATGTGTACATGACAGATATCAGCACAGATTCTAAGACAGATGTTATCTTTATATAAAGTTTTAATTGCAATAATTGATGTTGGATGACAGTATAATCATTCTGCAGATATTTCTTAGCTCTGGGCATCATAATTCTTCTATATTTCCATGTTGCAAATTACCATTTGAGAGAGGAAAACACACCAAACACAAGCTCTAATCTGATTACTTTTATAGCAATTCTTAGCCATACTCATCCACTTAGTTTTGCAAGTGTTCTTTCATTGAGGTTTATCATCATTTTGAGAAGCACTGCCACATTCTTTGCCCTGAGGTTTTGCATACAGCCAGATGTAACCAAGAATTAAATACCAGGGATATTTGGGGTCAATACTGTTCTTCAGCCAGGAGACACAATTCCTGCCAGTTCATACTTAGATATTTATACCAACTTCTTTATGCCTCTACTAACTTCAAAAGATAAGGCATTCAGTTTTACAATGTAGAAACATATTATTGCTTTTGCTATTCTGGCTTCTAAAGACTGTTGTAACAAACACTGATATTTTATGCCACACACTGAAATAAACAGTCTAAGAAAGGACTTTTTTTAAAAAAAAAAAAACTTCAATGTGATTCTGATTCTGACTTGTGTTCCTGACATGATTTTGGACCTGCTTCATCACCAAGGACTTGCCTAATGATCCAGACCATCCCCAGCTGCCATTCCTGTGCTTGACTGCTTTGCCTTGCTTAAGTGCTGTGGAACAGGACCCCTGCGCTGTCAGTTGTGTTATCATGCTCGGCTCCTGATTCCCCATGTCCTACTGAGCAGCTAGCCCTTGCTGTTCCCTCAGAGAACCTACAGTCTGGACTGAGGGCCATAGCATGTCATATCCTCACTGATTTAAATCAGAATTCAGAATGATCATCTGGTGATACCTAACTTCTCCCCTTTTACAAAAGGGGACCCTAACTTATTCCTTTAATACAGGTATCTCAGATGCCAAGAACACAGTTCTAACAGCCTTGAACTTTAGCTATGCTCCTACAAAAGGATTAGCACCTGAGGAATATAAGGTAATTGCTGTTAAGAGTTGCAGCCAAATGACTAAGCCAGTCACTAGGCCCTCATGTGAGATTCATTTAATAGGACAGCTACTCAGTGTGATGTGAGAAACTGCTGGATGAGACAGTGTAAGAAACTGAGAAAAGTTACAGACACTGCTGTGAGGGGTGGCTTGATTTTAAAAAGTGGCTATGAAGTTAGGTCAGGAATGGCTGATCTTCATAGACAATTGGAGACTAGCACTGGGGACCTCTGAGAGGCTCAAGCCTCGCAACTCCAGCAGTGTCCAAGAAAAGATGCAAGTAAAATCATAAAGCTGGTGTTACTTAGGTAACAGTATCAGAAACGCCAAATTTAGGTATGGATGTTACAAACTAGTGTCAGTGGGTAGTAGCAGAAGTGGGTTGCTTATTTGAGTGGAGATTGGGTCAGAGAGATATCAGGACACCAAAAATGAGAAAATGAGGTTTAGAAACAGGAAAAAGGATAAGGTATGCAAATGTAACCCCGGCTGTCACGGGCACATACATACCTGCCGAGCAGCTCTGTGCTTAACTGCCAAGCCTAAAGCAAGGCAATAAACCAAACTCACTGATTTAAGATACTGTCAAACCTACTTTTCTGGTCTGCAGAACCAGGGAGGGGAAACAAAATGGGTATAGGGGAACATCTGAGACAGACAGAGCATCTACCATGTCATTACAGGACAAATTAGCACCAGCCTCTTCCCAATCATTTCCTAACGGTGAAATCTTGGTAGTTCTTGGGGTGACTTGGGGTACAAAGACACACAATATTCAACCCCTGTATTCAACCCCTGTGACTTGGGGTACAAAGACACACGATATTCAACCCCTGTAGCAGATGTTCAAAGCACATTCAAAACCAGTCAGTTTTAGGGACACTGCTTGAATGGTAGAAGGAATCCCAAGTAATTGATGTGAATCAGAGCAGGCTAAAATATGGGTGTATTATTGTTTCCACCAAATGAATTAGGGGTGAAAACAACCAATATATATTAAAGGCAAGCTATTATCGGCTTGTTCTGAGGAATTCTGACACTTCCACTTCGCCTCTCCTGACCACATTTTATTGATGTGCTCTCTTTGCACATTGATTTACTTACTTATCTATAACTTTCATTGCTGCTTAATATCATTTCATTTTTAGCCTGGAATAATTCTCTATTATTATATGCCTATTTGTGATTCACATCTACTTTCTTATCCATACATATCCCTTGCAACCTACAGCTCTAAGGAATTTATCTGAAGAAAATACAGTCTGTGAAGCAGCATTACAACCCTGGAGAGTGGTGAAAATAATTCATAAGAAAATTTAGCAGCTGCTCCTGATGTTTTGGAGCTTTATCCTGTGCTACTGAAAAGAAGATGGAGGATAATATGTTTATTTGCTTTATAAATAGATATACATATGCACCTCAAGATGCAGACAGAAGCTTCCTTGTCCATCCATTAGTGTCCAACCAGGAATTTTCATTCACACCATCCTAAAGGCAATTTAATTTGGAGGGTATTACTGAGATGTAATCAATATTGCTATCAATATTGTGAGATACTTATTTCCTTAAAACCTGTCTGTTGCAGATAGTTAGGGTCCGGCGGCCGGAAGATATCGTGCTGTACGGAAAGATAGGGCCGATAATAGCCAATAGTGTTAGTTTATGATGTAAGCAGACGGATGTGACGTTGTAAACCTTAGCTATATAACACCTTGTTACCCATCAATAAACGCCATTTGCCGTCCACCACATTGGTGTCAGCGAGCTGATGGCCCGAGCGGCCTGGGGGTGGTTGCCGTGCCGTTCCTGAACCAGGTCGCCACGCCGCTTGAACGGCAACACCTGTCGTGTTTTCAGAGCCATGTATTTTCCTCTGACAGATGCTCTAAGTATCCTACATGGCTATCTCCATGATTGTCCCCAAGACTAAACTAAATCTAGCAGTCACCATACAGCACCCTTAGGTGGCTAAAGAACTGTAAGAGTCACTACATTAATGTTACTTTAAAATGATGCTTGCCCTGTAGTGATTTCAAAAGATAATGGTCTAACATGCTTCTTTAGGGCTTCTTTGCCCTTCTGCATCATGGGGTTTGAGGGTGGGTGATAAATTTGGAAACTTATTTTTCTGCTAGAACCACAGTCTGTCATTATGTGTTATTTCATGCAAAAGAGAGAGATCATTTTGCAACATTAAATTATACTGCAAACACTCTAATTTATTTTCACTGTCTAGCTCGCAATTCAAAATGCTATGACTTAAAACAGCTGCATGCAAGTACTATCTGGCTCCTGGGTGCAACCACAGCCCAGGTAAAGCAGTTTGCAATAATACAGCATTTATCTGTTACTTACTTGGGACCTCAAATAATTGAGGAACCAAAGTTCCTGCACATTTTACCTTGCACCAAACTCCATACTACATTGCCCACTTACAGAAATGAGGAAAAAAAAATCTTGCTCACTCAAGTCTCTTAAATAAAACCCCTGGGAGATTGCATAAAGAGGAATAATGAGCTCAGTATTATGAATGAAGCTTCATTCCTCATGGCAAAAAAAAAAAACAGTGAGTTTTCTTGCAGCCAGCAGCCAGGCCCAGGCTCTTCCTTAACAGCCTAGCAACATCTTACTCTTGGAATCATTCATAATGGCAGAATCTCAGAATCTCCTGGGTGGTGTGTGTGTTTTGTTTTGGTTTTAGTTTTGTTTGTTTGTTTGCTTTTCCTTTCTCCCTTCAAAAAAGCAGATTAGGAGCTCAATGTATTTTGCAGTACCTGGGAGGTGCTGCGGTGCTGACTGCAGCTCCAGGGCAGGAAGGAGAATGATGGCCATAGGGTGGGCATTGCTGACCATGGACAGCTACCAGCAGAGCCACAGCTAGCAGGGCAGCTCAAACCCAAACTCAACCATTAGCCCTGGAATTTAAACAGGCACTGGGATCCTTAGCGGAGATGGTTAAAAAGGGGGAGAGGGCAGGGTCAGCTCAAATAAGAGCTGCAACTGTTGGTGGGGCAGTTTAAATTGGTGCTTGGCTGTTGGTGGGCCAATTCAAAAAACAGGGCTGCAGCTGTTAGGGGGATAGTTCAAACCAAGGCTCAGCTGTTAGAGGGGCAGTTCAAAAAGCGGGGGTGCGGCTGTTGGCAGGACAATTCAAACTGAGGCTTGGCTGTTAGAGGGGCAGTTCAAACAGGATTGCAGCCATTGGCAGGGCAGTTCAAACAGGGGCTGCGGCCATTTGGGGAGTAGTTCAAAGGGCAGCACAGCCATTGAAATAGCAGCCCTAGCAGGGCTGTAGGTGTCCATGAGGCAGTTCAAGCAGGGGCCTGGCTGTCAACAGGACAACCAAAACAGGATTTTTCTCTGCTATTTGACAGTTCAAGGCTGACTTGAAGCCCTAATATCTGCAAAAAGGACAACGTGGCAGGGTGCAAGCTGTCCAGGAAAGTTCTGGAATGTATTGAAGGCATTTCTCTGAGGTAGCTGATTGCTGAGCAAACTGGAAGAGGTGCTCTGTGGGACCTATTACAACAAGGAGGAGCTATTGCATGATGTAAAGGTCAAGGATGGTTTTGAGAGTGCGGAGTTTCAGATCCTGAGACGGAGAAGCAAGATAAACAGCAAAATTATATCTCTGTGCTTCAGGGGAGCAGGGATTTTTGACCTGTTCAGGACCTGTTTTGCAGTATCCTGTCATAAACTCCCCTGGAAAGGAAAGGGGCCCAAGAAAGGTGGCTAATTTTCTAGAACAGACTCCTTAGAGCACAAAATCTGTCCCTTACAATATGCACAGAGTCACACAAGCATGACAGAAGGCCAGGATGGGCAAACTCCTAACCGAGCTGCAACAGGAAGATGGGAAATTAAAATTAGGTAATGAAGAAAAAAAAATACTATGAGAGTGGTTAAATACAGGAGCTGGTTACCTGGAGAGATTGTGGAACCTCTGACCTTGGTATTCAAGACTAATGTGGACATGGCTCTGAACAACCTGATCTGAGCAAAACTTTTCTGAGCAGGGTATTAGACTAGATGACCTCTGAAGGTGCCTTGCAATCTAAATTATGATTCTATGACTCAAACTTGAGTTGCCAATGACTCAGTTTCTTAAATAGTAATAACTCTTGCTTTAAATCACAACTGAAGAAAAAACAAGTACTGAATTGAAAAAGACATTGTTTACAACAGATTTTTTAAATAATAAAATGTCTGTGGCTAATTTGAAAGGCATGGATTTCACCTAGAATATCCAGAATATGGGTAAGCTTTGCAAGTTGGGAAACGTTTTTTTTTTTTTTTTTTTTTTAATCTATGAAATTAACTCCTCCTCCTCCTCTTGTCTTTATTTCTTGCTGCTAAACCAGAAGAGGCTGTGGTAATGCACCTGTAATCAGTGTTCCCAAGCTGCCTCAAAGCCTCTAGGACTAATACAGTGTTGCAACAGCTACCTAGTGCTGGAATGCAGAAGATATGGGAAAAATGGGGAAATGCAGAAGATATGGGAAAAATGGGGAAAAACAGAACTTCTTGAATAAACATCCCTGCTCAATCATGAGCAGAGCAAACCAAATAAGCACCAGGGCCAGTGATGGCAGCTTTAAGAGCACCATGACTTGTTCATCGCCTTCACTGAGATTTTCTAAAGCAGAGGAAATAAAGGTAAGACTGCAGCTTACATGGAATATATTTGAATCCTGTTTGAGCAAAAGAAGTATTGTTTACAGTAATCCATGGCTATGTGTTATTACTGTGTGTGTGGCATGTTACTGTTCTTGATCCTGTACAAATGCAAGGGACTTGGAGGAAGGTGTTATAACTCAGGAATCAGGTCAGCTGCAGAGGAGGGCATCTGCACGGGTTTCCTTGAGGCCTGACAGGGGTTGTTTTTTTGCAGCAAGTTGAGATACAAGAAGTTGGGACAGTGGCCTTGAGGCTTCCCCTGAGAATGAACTACATTATAGTCAAAAAAAAAGGCAGGTCTGAAATGTGACCAGAAATAAATCACCATTGTGTTGAGAAACATTGTTTCCTGTGTACAACACAGGGAAGGAAAAAAGAGATGCCTGCAGAGAATGGAAAAAAAAGGGTAGTCTTTCACACTGGATAACTATGCCTTGGGGATAGGAGATTTGTCAGGGGAATGTACCAGCCTATATACATGCAAGGTGTTCAGTGGCAGGCATTTGGCTGGGGGATCCCATCACAGTTTTTGCACATAAATTTCTGTGGCAAGGATGAGGGAGCAAAATCTCCAGGTAACGGATCGTAGTCTCACAGTGTTCTGGCACCAGAGAATGAATGCCAGTAGCTCAGGGCCTCCACATTCTGTAAACAGCCAAAGATCTCCAAGATGGTGCCTGACATGACTATCAAAGCAAGTATGAGTGTTACAACTGTGACTGCCGAGGATAATTTTTATTTCTAGCAAACAAATGGGGTTTCCTACTGTGATTTGCTGTTCATTTCTTCCACATAATATGCAAGAATTGGTCCTTTTTAATTCTGTGCATCAGTGGTCTCTATAAGGCCCATGCAAGGCTGAGATTTTCTATTGTGGGCCATGTCTCAGGTTTTGGCCTGAGTGTATAGCACAATTCAAAGCAAAAGCAGGAAGAAGCTAGGAATAAAGAACATGTGATATGCTTTAGCAAAAAAAGTCAAATCCACACCTGTGAGAACAAGAAGATTTTGTAAGGCAAAATGTTTTTTGATAAGAGCATGAAAGAGTAGGCAATGAACACCAACAGCAACAGAAGTATCTGGAAAAGATAAATTGGTGGGATAATTATTTTGGGATGGGATGAACAAAAGCAGCAGTTTATTCTTGTCTTACATAGCACAACATACAGAACCAGCACAAAAAAATTTACAGAACCTTGTACACCATGCTTCCTCTCCGATAGCTCCTATTAAGTTACAGCATCATAACAAATCAGGTTTTTAGTTACAACAGATTTGCAGACATGGATAGTCTCCCATACAGGGAGTTATTATTTTTGTAAGCTACTTGTAAAAAAAAAAATAATGTTTGTCTATGTTTAATACAGTACGGTATCCTTAAAAGAACTCAAGATATTCACAATGAGAATCGAATGCTCTATAAAACCGCAGAATTTCTCATCTTGGGACAGGCCTACATTCACTCCTGCCTTGTCTGGTTTACAGATGTGTAACAAGTCTTCATTACTCCACTTCACAAGCTAAATATTGTTTTAAATTAAAAACAAAATTCTATTTACATTTTTTTTCAATTTAATAAAAATTTTTGTTCCCTCTCCCTCTCCTACTCCCGCCCCCACAAACTGCCATTTAGCTGGTAGAAATATTAACTGTCAGGCTGATATGGACACTTGAAAAAAATGTTGACAACATCTTGTTGGATGCCAAAAAGAAAGATGGTCACAGCCCATGATTAATTCTTTTTTTTTTTTTTCCTGCTAGATATAAGAATTTGTGTCCAGTGAAGACAGATGACTGTTGTCATCCATTTTTTAGAGATAATGTATTACTTATGGGCCAATATATAAAACCTCATTTTTATTTATTTTAAGTAAGTACAAACTGTCCTACTCCCTTTGTCACAATCATTGGCATATAAGTTCTTTCCTTACTAGTAATTGTAACAACTCTGCCATTATGGTATTGCCATAAATCCTCCCAAACTCCATTATATCAAACAGTACCTCCCCTTATCCACAGTCCCACTGGTATTTCTGGGTTGTTTCTTAAGAAAGGTTTTATTCTGATTGCACTTCAAGCCCCACTGAAGCCTTTGGTCATCTTTAATTTCTCAGCTTTAGATTAGATCTACTATAATGAGGTTGCCAAACTCTAGCCCTTACGCAGTTAATCAACATTCTAAAGAAATAAGCAAAAAAGAGTCTTCTCCTTTATACATACAATATGTGTTTTGTTTTGTTTTTACATTGAGCATTATCATAAAAGGCATGTTTATGTTATTTTGAAAATCCATTTTTACAGAACTTTATAAACACTGTTATATCAAACACATTCTCAAAAACTGGAGAAATTACTGACACAAAACCTGAAAGAGCTTCAATAGAATTCTTACAGTGCTATACTTGCATATTTCTTATTTCAGCATCCTTTACTACAAACATAATTTGGCCATATGAGAACACATAAAGTCAACCAAAAAGTTCAAACAGTTCAATAAGACCTGGACATGCTGTTTAATGAGACTAATTTACTATCTGATGTCTTCCTTTGACTTGTATGACTGTTGTTACCTTCATTCACACATAGCAATCCCTTAATTCCTGGATAGTCTCATTCACTTGAGTGATATTCAGTGGTACATGTGCAAAAAACACATATGCAAAAATACTGAAAACTGCTTTTGCACTTTTAAAATCTTTGTTATTTCCACAGCTAACATTTTCTTCATATAAATTCTAATTGAAAAGGACAGAAGATTAATATTTGCAAAGAGTTCTATATCAGAAATCAGTGTACAAACTTTAGGAAGTAATTTGTTTTCAGTTGTGCTATAGTTCTGACAGCCTAAAAATATATCTGGTGTAACAATGAGTATATTTCATAGGCCTAAATGTTTTATTTCTGTACTTGTGTATGTTACACTTCATACTCCCCCAACCTGGCACATTTTAAGAAAGTTAATATGTACATATGTCATGCTAACGTGAAATCATGTTATTTTCTCGTATCACCATCAATTTTCAGTACAATCAGTAACAGACATTAATGCAAATGATCTAAGTGAAATGTATTTTTTTCAAGTAGTTTGCCTAACATGATGTCGCATTAATTATAATGTGAGCTTGGGTTCCTATCTTGCAGAAGTTTAGAAATGCATTAAACTTCATATGTTGGGAGTAGTGTTATTGACTGTAGTGAGACGATTCATAGTTCAGGAAGTTAAACAGAATAAGATAAGAAAAAGAACAACAACTTTCAATACTACTAAACTGTTTAAAATATAATTGGTGAAAAAACACTGACTGTAGTGTTATGTATGTTGCCTCATTTCAATATAAATATTTTCTCTTGACTAGAAATACTAAAAGCGTCACCGTTTTCAGAGGAAAACATGCAAACCATACTTAAATCCCCAATTCTCACCATACTGTATTATGTGTGGTAACCCATGAAGGAGCCCTTTGACAAAACAACAGTGTTAACTTGCTCACTGATTTTTAACATGTATCTACTTTAGTCGCTGTAATAAAACTCCATGTTATATATATACATATTAAAAAATCCAAGTGTAATTATACAGTAATCCCACACACAGAACAACTAGTTGCACAGGATGTGATATGTAAAGCAAATCACTGAAAATCTTTTAAATCTTTGGGATGATCTAAATATAAGAAACCAAAACTTACAAATAATGATTGAATTTTCATAAGAGAAGGTTTATGATGGAGGGGCAGAAGGAATTCTCTCCTGCTTACCCTCATTCTTAATGGTTTTTATAGAGTCAGTCCCTTCCTCCAGTAAACCACTTTTTTTTCTTAGATCCAGCAATATCTATAAATGATAATTAAGAATATGTCAATATTCTGTATAACAACACTGATAAGGTTTCCAGTGAGTTATTCATAACAGATAGGCTGTTGTTATTGAAGTTTAGGGCTATGTAAACTCCAGAAGAATAAGAATCTCTGGTCAAATTATGTTAAAGTCTAATGAAAAAGAAATTCCTTTATTTAATGTGAAAATTCAGATACCTTCTATTCTGTTAATTCAATCCAGTCTTTACCCTCCCCTCCCCCCCAAAAAAAAGTCTTGTAGTTACAAGCCTGTAATTATACACAGCAAAGAAAGGAAATTGCTCCTTGCTAATGGAAATATATATAGGTTTTAAAGTTCCAACCCCTCTCTAAGTTGCTAACCATCACACAACATATGCCATTTGGCAATTTGTCTCCTAGGGTATTCACAAATCTCCTTCCAGTGCTCTCCAGCTGTTCCTTCTGCTGAAGATCCCAAAGTTAACCAGCCAATGACCTCATTCCTTGACCCCCTATCTGAATCTAAAACCAAAAATTCAATGCTGATATCATCAAGGTCCTCACAAGGAATGTCAAAGACAAACAATTCATTGAACACAGCATTCGGAGTGCATTTCTTCACATGGGTTTTCTTTTTAGAAATTCTTTTCTTAGCATGGTACAGGTTCACTTTGACATAAGGATCTACAATGACAAGAAAAAGAACATGCGTCAGCTACTGAATATGCTTTTTCAGAAATTCATCAATCTTGTTAATGATAAGCTTTGTAATATACCAGCATAATTGCATCACAAGAAGAATTGTTTCAATTTATGGAAGATGATTCATCTCATTTAACTTTGATGGTCATATCTCAGTCAGTCCCTTTACCTTCCTTTATAGTCACCAAAAATGTAATCAATATCACCAGCAAAGTTCAGGGCATAATGTGTCCTTCATGACATTAATCCTCCCTGCTAATCCATTAACCTGAATGATTACATCATCATTGCACATAAAGATGAAGTATACTAAATTCTAACAGACTATTAAATATATATGGTTACATATTTATGTGTAATAGAATTCTACTTTTCACACATTCAACAAGTAAGGGTTAATCATTAGCGTTAATAAGAAAGGCCTAGGAAAGGGGAGAATAGTCCTATGCTGAGAGGATGGATGAATGGATGCTCTTCACTTCTGTACTATTGAAATGGGGAAAAGAAGGGAAAAGTCCACATTTTTTCATCTGTGTTAATCAACTTTGAGTGTTTGTGCTTTTCAGAACTTTTTTACTGTTGCAAGATTCTTTTACTATTATCTTCAATGATGGCTATACTTCTTCCTTGAGAGAAATTCTTCTTAGGCTACAGAACACATTAAAAAATCTTCCTTTTCAAGTGCCTTAGCACTTAGTGCAAATGTGGACCTATTTCCACATTCAAAGGTCCGATGTAAACCTCTCCCTATGGAAACCAGTCAAGTGTGATATTCCATGCAAAAAAATCAGCTAATGGATATCAGGCATAGATGAGTGTAAGGAAAAAAACAAAAACAAACAGAATCATACTGTGATTTTTATTTCATAGAATCATAGAATCATAGAATCATATTTCCTTGGTCTAAGAATATTTTGAAATGAGTAATGGATAATATATTTTCTTCACTCTTGTATTCTATACTTATATATGTAATTAATGTGTTGCTTGCCCCAGAATGAGTGCATGCCACATGAGCATTTAGTGGATACATGCTGCTGTTAAAAGACTATTTCTGGCCATATAATAGGTAAAGCCAGGATGTTCCTCTTGATTCTTTTAGGTCTGTTAAACACCTTGTAGCCAATGAAACTTGTGAATTTTAGTTGAACTGGTGAATGGAACAGCCTCAGAATGAAAAAGCTCCCATCTTCTAAAGGAGATTCAGCTAAGCAATTGTTTAGCTGACCACGCAGGGTCCCTCAAGCATAGCACCCTCCTCCTTGTCCAAGGTTTATGTGGGTCTCATGAGAAATACACAGTGGGGATAAGGACAGTCACAAATGCAGTATGTTACTGGCTGATGACCAGCAAATAATGAAGAACTGTCTAAATGAGCTGGGTGTCCAGGAGGAGCATGACTGCCTATAGCTCTTAGAAATATTTACTGCTATTATAGGTAACAAGGTTGGACTGAAAGAAGTGAAAAGAGCAAGTAGAATCTATAGCTTTACTCACAGGAGAGATCGTAAAGCAAGTGTGTGGTTTGAGTGTGTTATAGGGACTAGGTAGCTGCTGAGACTAGGAGGGCCTTTCTTTTCAAAGCAAGCTCTTTTCTCACCAGTGCAGACCTCAGCTGGAGAGATCAGCTTGCTATCATGCCATCTTCATGAAACTGCCAATGTCTGCTATCCCTTTGGGGATGGCCATTGAAAGGAAGTGTGCTCACTTATAATGCAGTAAACTTTTGGGGTCCATTTATCTCTTCTCCTGTGATATGAGAATAAAACTGAGATCAAAAGGGGGACTTCAGTGAAGCTCTTCCATGTAAATGGGAGTTGTCTCTATCTTTGCTGTACCAGATCCATGACCAGTTAGACTGACTAGATAAACTGCATTATCACTTGGTGTTAGAGGGAGAGGCTGTAATACTGGCTGTAGCAAATGATTCAGTGGCTACCAAAACTACTTTCTCCTGAACTTCTTTCAAAAAACTCCTGAGAAGTGAAAGGATATGGTATTGATGGCACATGTGCATGTCTGTAGAGTCCTCTGCAATGTACTGTTATTTGTTTTGTGTGTATTTGTTTTATTCTCGGGTAGTTAACACATTATATTCTAATTTTTAATCTGTTATTATGTTATCTATCTAAGCATTAATATGCACTTAAGTGCAAGTCTGGTATTGATTTCAAAGGAAGTTCCACTGAACTCAAAATGATACAAGACCAAGAGAAGAGAGTGCAAAAACTGCTTCTCCATTGTGCACCACGAGCCCCATTCATGATAAAGGTATAATGTTACAGATTGCTTCCAGCACTGGGATAGTTCACCTTTTAACATTGCCAAATAAATGTTACTGCTCAGTGGATCGAACTCAGGACAGTAATAATAACACCTTCCAGTAATAATAAACTGATTTTTGTCATAACTAAAAGCTTTTAGTATCTGTCAATAGCATCCTATACTTATGGCAGATAGATTCTATTCAAGTCGGTGACAAAATTCAGTGGTTTCCATTGCTAACAGATGCCATGAATTTCTACCCTGTGATTGGAGATCAAGACTGTAAAACATATACCCTGGAAATTAAAGCATTGACCTAAATGGGAATAAAATTAATAGACTGCAAATAATAGAGGCACTGTTCCTTCATTTCTAGGCTATTTTTAATCAATGAAGTGACACATTTCAGCTGTGCCTGCTCTGTTTGCTTTGCATTCTTAGAGCACATTCATTAGTAAAACTATTACCTGATAATCCTGACACATCAGATTTAGGTAGATGTCTGGCTTTTAAAACAACCACAGTTAGTGTATTTGTTGTAGACTGATAACAGAGAGAGATGAGTAATTCTCCATGCCCAGATGATTTCTGAGGAAGTGAAAGAAAAAAAATAAGACTTTTTATGAGCAATTATCCTGACAGAGCTTAATACTGGAATTAAGAATAAGATCTTCTTTAAATATCACATAATTGTATTTCCTGAGCTGGTAAATGAATATATAATTTATAGAGTTGTGCTAGTTTACATAGCAGATATTTTTTCCCTCTACTGTAGTTACATAACGTTTCTTATGGTTTGCTAGTAGACTGAACAAAAATAAATAAATAAATAAAAAGTTAACATATGGTTTACTATAACATCATTAGTTTCAGAGATGAAAATATAAATCCTAAAACCTGAGAAACAAACTCAGTGAAAGGAAAAGATCTTAAACAAAACTAAATACTGTAAAAGACATGTTAAAATTTGAATAGAGATAATTCACAAAAATCTTCAATAAAATCTTTTTACCGGTAAGAATTCAAACTGTTACTAAATTCTCATCCCTATCACTCTTTAAAGGACTGTAATATAAATGGAATAAGATCAAAGATTTTCTGTATAATTATTAGACTTGAATTTGTAGAAGTAATAGACCTATTTCACAAAAAGGAAGAAGGCAGGGGAAGTAAAAGGAAACAATACTTTATATATCAGCAAACCCAATAAGATATCAACAAAATATCGGTGAAATAGTTATAGTTGTAATTCAGGAGCAGTAGAATTGCAAAATACTAATATCAGTTATAAGTATGTTGTCTGGTAGACATTGATTTGGCTGCGTGCTTAGTCCTTGAAAACAATCAGATTGAAAGTCAATACACATTCCACTTCCTTGGTAGAGATCGAGAGATGTGTGTGATGCATGAGCATTTATGTGGTTCAGTTGTGATAGTTGTAAATGGTCTTTACTTTCTGAACTCACATAAAAAAAGGAATAATTTTTAACCAGTGAAGTCATTATGTTTTATCACCGACTTCAGTGAGGCTTTGGCTGCTCCCATATCTTACTATCCTTAGTAGAGCTGCTGCCTGTGTCACAATTCTTAAGAAAGAGGCAGGAACAGTACAGAACTATACCAACAGTATTATTGCAGAGTCTAGTTGGAGGCCTGTAGTTAGCAGTGTCCCCCAGGGGTCAGTCCTTGGTCCAGTCTTGCTCAATTTATTCATCAATGACCTGGATGAAGGCACAGAGTGCTCCCTCAGCAAGTTTGCTGATGATATGAAACTGGGAGGAGTAGCTGATACCCCAGAGGGCTGCGCTGCCATCCAGAGGGACCTGGACAGACTGGACAACTGGGCGGTGAAAAACCTCATGCAATTCAACAAGGCCAAGTGCAAGGTCCTGCACCTGGGGAGGAATAACCCCAGACACCAGTACAAGCTGGGGACTGACCTTCTGGAGAGCAGCTCTGCGGAGAAAGACCTGGGTGTGATGGTGGACGACAAGTTGACCATGAGGCAGCAGTGTGCCCTCATGGCCAAGAAGGCCAATGGGATCCTGGGGTGCGTTAAGAAGAGCGTCTCCAGCAGGTCGAGGGAGGTGATCCTGCCCCTCTACTCAGCCCTGGTGAGGCCGCATCTGGAGTATTGTGTCCAGTTCTGGGCTCCACAGTACAAGAGGGATGTGGAGCTGCTGGAGAGAGTCCAGTGCAGGGCTACAAGGATGATCAGGGGCCTGGAACATCTGCCCTACGAGGAGAGGCTGAGGGAGCTGGGCCTGTTCAGTCTGGAGAAGAGAAGGCTGAGAGGAGACCTGATCAGTGTCTATAAGTACCTCAAGGGAGGGAGTGAGGAGGATGGTGCTGGTCTCTTTTCAGTGGTGGCCACCGACAGAACTAGAGGTAATGGCCTGAAACTGAAGCATCAACAGTTCCACAAGAACTTAAGGACAAAATTCTTAACAGTGAGGGTGACAGAGCGCTGGAACAGGCTGCCCAGAGAGATTGTGGAGTCTCCTTCTCTGGAGATCTTCAAAACCCGCTTGGATGCAGTCCTGTGCCACGTGCTGTAGGTGACCCTGCGTGTGCAGGGGGGGTTGGACTAGATGACCTCTAGAGGTCCCTTCCAACCTTAAGCATTCTATGATTCAATGATTCTATTAGGTCCCAATACCATAACTAAAGAACACCCTTATTCTTTATGAACCTGATACAAAATCCATGGAGTTAAAGGTTTACATTGACTTCAATAACCTTTGAGAAAGAGTGACTTCAAACAGCAAAGGGGGAGGGAGTAAAGGGGGATAGTACAAAAAATCTTTGCCTTATTTCCTTTTAAAGCAAATTCATGTGGATTGAGGCCTCGACCTAATGTAAATGGACCCACTCAATCCTACTGGACCAGCTGAACAAGGAGGTTGAGTTTAGAACACTGGCATTTTCTTGTATTATGCTGCAGTGTTCTTTTATTACGTTTGTGTAACTGCTTCCTTATATAGCCATTATGAAAGCATCAACATGATTCTTATGATTGACTTGCTCCCTTTTCTTTCTAAAGTGCTGGCAGTATTACACAAGAATGATAGCTAGAACTAGCACAATACTCTTAAAGATGAAATAAAAACGTTACCCTAACATTTCTTTTGATGATCTCTCTGTCCATTAGCATCCTTCCTTCCGACAATTCAGTTCCTGCGAGGGGAATGAGAACTTCTCCAATTACATCATCTCTGGAAAACCTGTCAAAGCTCAAGATCATAAAGTGTAGTGTTAAGTCTTGGATTTGGCTATAGGGGATCCCATAAAATGTGAAAGTCTCATCAAAAGCTGGATCTAAGGTTTTTCTCAGCACTCTGGTTTTCACCTTGTGCTTCTTCTCAGGCAGGATTGTCATTTTGATGTAGGGATCAGAAGTCATTGACTGTTCATCCATTGCTGGCAGCCCACGTGCTTCTTTGATATTCACTACAAATGCTTTTTTCTCAAAGTTGTACTCTAAGGAGAAAAAGAGAGTTCCTAGTTTGTCTTGTTTTTCTTCAGATGACAGGGATGTGGTGGATTTTAAACTTTTAGGGGGCACAGAGTCTTTATTTCTTTCTGCAAAGTGTTTTGGAGGCAAGTTTTCAAAATCTGGAGACCTCTGGGTTTTCAGGGCTGTTTTGGGGAAGTTGCCATTTAGATCTTTCTTCTCCAGGTCAAGATGGAGAGAATTCTTTGGCATCACTGATTTGTTCTTTGTTTCACTTTTATCATCTGCTCCAAACTTCTTTTTACTATTGAGATTTTCAGGGTAAATGTCAACCCCCTTCAGAACATGGACAAACTTATATGGAGGGCTCTTATTGGATTTGGAAGATTTACGCTGGCAGCAGATCCAAGCAAAAAGGGAGACAGAGAAGATAAGACCAAATGCACTAAAGATCCCAGCCACTGTAGGAATTTCATCTGCAAATTAAATAAATAGCAACAAACACATAAATAGCAGTGCCTTGGACTCTATGTGATATTTCATAAAATAATAGTTAAAACAAACTGATACGAGATAGTAACAGCAACCGAGCCAGCAGACTGAAATACTTTGCATTATACATACTGCTCGCCACCTGCAGGCATAAATGTGTAGTCCCATACTAAGGCACACTTATGTTAGTACTTTTCCATACACAGTATAATTGGAAGGAAAATACTATTCCTGTCCTAATAGTAATAACCATTAGTAATTGCTTGAGAATCACTCATCCCTCTATGTGTAGTTTCTGACTTTATATGGAACAACTTTGTCTGAGTGAGTAATGCCAACTTCGTCAGAAGGCTTTGAGTTTATGGAGCTTTGTTGGTTAGATAAAACAGATTCTGCAAAATGCATTACTTATAGATCCATCATCTACTTTCCTCACACTGCTTTCTAGAACACTCTGCACACTCAATTAACTCATTTTTAATGGTCTGATCCTGTAATTGCCTGGAGGTATCCCTTGAAAGAAGGGAGTTTGGGAGGAGGTTATAACACACAACAGTTTCAATGGGATTTTCAGTAATTTGCAGGGCTATGTCTATGAAAAACAATGTAGGATAACTATATACCAAGTGTCTTTTCCAGATGGATGTGACATTGGACAGTCACATGTGAGTCCAAAGCTGAAAAAATTCTTTAGTGTTTCATTGGTACCTGCTAAGCTTTGAATCTACAAAACTATAGATCAAAGTTATAGGAAGTTTACAGGCAGGGTCACTAGCTTTTAGGAGTATATAAGAAACACATTAGAAAATATTTTTCTTCTACATTACCCTGAATCCTATACTTGAAAGCTACATCAAGAGAAAGTGTTACAACCTCAGTTGCCATGTGGATACAGCAGTTGCCCAGAGAGTATCATTAGACATTCACAACCATGCACTGAAGGAGCAAATGAGCTCGACTAATTGGAAATCCAATTTTGCCCATAAGTAACATTACTAAGTGAGTTTAAACCTCTCACAGTTTGCTAAATCCTTATTTATTTCCTGCACCAGTGAAAGACTAGTAGAATATTAATGGAATTACATTGTTTATGCATAAAGGCAATTGTGTAACAGTTCTGGTTCTCTGGCAAGCAATTAGCAGATCTTTCTGGATGAGAATAACAGCACTATCCTGCTCCATGAATGGCTAAATCAGTTTAAAACAGGTAAAAGCCAAGCAGATGGACATACTGCCATCATACCTTTGCCTTTTAGTAGCAAAGTAGATATATATATATCAAATCAAATTAGGACATAATGTTCCAGCACATAAAGGATCAGGCCTGCCAGTGAATTTCATCTAACAACAATCATGTCGCTCACCCTTTGCCTTCAAGCTGTATCATTCTACATATTTAAGTGTAAGAACTCAATGAAATGATTGAAAATTATATACATAACCAGAAAGTTTTTTTTTCTAAGCAAGTTAAGCACATGGCTCTGAGTTCCCTGAATTCCCTGGGCTGCAGAAATTTAAATATACATGGTAGAAATGTAGAAAACAAGAAGTAATTGGAAATTAATCTTTTAAATAGCCTTTAAGTATGATTTGCACATTTCCAATACTGTTTAGTTAGGTAACTTCTTGCAATGATGGAAATGATGCTATATTCTAATTCTACAGCTACTGAAAGCAGTGGAGGATCGATTTACTATTTACATTTTTAAGTATCTTTATATAAGTAATTAAGATGAGCATGATGTCACAAATGTAGTTAGAAACATCTAGTGGGTGGGGTAGGAAAGAAGGTGTAATGGTAACTCAAATGATTTCACATTTACAACTATTTATGATACATTTCTTGCTTTTGTCATAAGACAAATCAACTGGTTAGTCATTCAAGATAGTGTATTAATAGGAAATGCTATCTATTGATCCTGGGCTAAATTGTTATGTGATGCAAATCTGGAGTCACTTCACTTAGGTCAGTGGAATGATTCTTGAATTAAAACACTGTGAAAGCAAGAAAAATCTTGGCTAGAGTCAATATCTGTAAAGGAGAGTACAGAAACACTTCTACCTACTGTTTTTTGAGTAAAGCTATATATATATATATACACACACATATATATATACAAACATTTTAGAAATGCACATATATGACTGCTTCTGAAACTTACCGTATCACCTACATCCAGTGATTAGAAAAGACATAGAGCTGAAAAGTTCATTGTTATCATTGTTGTCTTAAAAAAAAAAAAAAAAAAAAACAGATTAATCAAACACAACTGTTTACTAAAAGAAAAAAGTGGGATCTTGTATTTTCATGTTCCTAGCAAGGTCCTAAACAAGGCTACCTCTTGCTTTGACTTACAGCTCACAACCCTTCTCTACTATAAGCAAAGAAGGCATGACAATTATTCCAAAAATGGCTTGAACAGAGATATTTCTGTGAGCCCTGGGATGTGTTTACATCCTTTAACTCTGAAGCCACGTTACAGAGAAAGCAACACCAAATCACCCAGATCCCAAAATGCACCCACCCAGACCTTTTCATTTCTCCCAGTGTGTTACAGTGGGTAGGGACTAAGAGGAGAAAAAGAGAAGGAGAGGAAAGCAAATTCATGCAACTTCTGGGCTGGAAGGGAACCAGGAGAAACACGGCTCCTCCAAACTCCGTAAGGGAGGCACCGGGGGTGGCTGGGCAGGGGCTGCGCGCGGGCACCTCGCACTGGGACGCGGCAGCCCCGAGGGGGCGGCCAGTTGGGTCGGGACGCACTTACCGAACTGCTGGTGACTGGCCGCGATCGGAGCCATGTCCGCGGTGCTGGGGCCTCTGTCCGCGGTGCTGGGGCCGCTGTCCTCGGTGCCGAACGCCCTGCCCAGGGTGCTGGAGCTGCTTGTCCTGCCGTTCCCCGGCTCTTCGCTCGCACAGCTCCCGGACAACCGTCTCTTCCAGGGTGTTTTTTATTTTTTTTCCAAAAAGCAAAGCAAAACCCGGAGACACGAGTGGTGAGGAAGGTGGAGGAGGAGGCTGCGAGGGGACTGGAGGAGAAGGGAGGGAGGAGGGGGGAGGGGGAGGGGGAGGGGGGGGAGGGGAAGCTTCGGTCCTCCCCTTTGCACACTGATTTGCAACCCCCTTCCCGTTTTGGCTCTTCTGAGTAGCTCCGCTCTGAGACTGAAGACATGGTTGAAACCCAAATCGATGCAATCCTGACGCTACAGGGCTGAAATCAGCACCTTTTCCACCTCCCATCCCCCTCCCCCCCAACCACCACACCCTCCCTATTCCCTCACATACCCCTCCCTCCCTCCCTCTTCCTGGGGACTGAACACATGCTCATCGATTATTTTAACTGCCCTGCTGCAGTATATGAGCTCCCACCCTCCATCAGACACAGACAGGGGAATGCTAATGTCTCTGATTCAGTGCTCTGCGTGTAATGCAAGGGTGTGTCTGTAGGACTTAATTATTTGTTTATTTATCTATCAGCTGTCCAGGCTACAATTATGTGAAGGCGATGCCAACTCAGACAGTCCAGACACCTTGGCTCCAACTGCACACATTTCTTCTATGACTTACTGACGTGATTCACTTATTGGATTTGACTCATGAAAACTCCTGACGTGTCTTCTCCCTGTTCTTCCTCCCTGCCCATCCCTTCCCCCCTCTCCCCCAAGAAAAAAACACCAACTCAGTCCTCACTTTGTAATTTTTTTTCTCTCTCTTCTCTTGCCCTTCCTACTGGACTGGGGAAAAGCTGATTTTGAGTGGATACTTCTGGATCCTAACAGGTTTGCATGTCTCTCTTCTAGTCTGAACTAAAAACATTGGTAGGGAGGGAGGGGAAGGAAAGGCAGGAGGATGAAAAAAAAAAAGAAAAAAAAAGAACTAAAAAGCAGTTCTGCCTTCTCCTACAACTGCTAAAACATATAAAACCCAAAGCTAAATCTTAGAGCAACAGAGCTGCAAAAGCCAGCACCTGGCATCTGATTCCTGGAGTCAGATGGAATCTTAGCAGCCAACTTTGGAGCCCAACTGCTAATTCTTCTATGTAAATGGGAACAGGTGCTTTTTCTCTTCTACATAAAAAAATCCAGATGCGTGCATAGCCCGGCATGACCTTGCTCCATGTATGGGCCTCTTGGAACCTCATGTGTCTTGGCCCCCTTTAAAATATAGTCTTGCTTCACAGTGAGGCCACCAAAGCTTCTTATATTTTTGCAAAAATAAAAAAGGAAAGGGCAAGGAATCATGGTGATTTAGTGTCTAAACACAGCTAAATAAAATGCCCAGTGAATCCTTAAGGTTGAAAACCTATTGGCTAAACCTAGTTGTGTTTCTCTGTTTCTGATGCACCTTCAGCAGCTTGGCTTTTGTATGCAAATGCACCAGTCTTCCATTAACAGCCATATCCATTACCCTGCTAATACAGAATAGCTTGCCACCGCTACTCTTACAAACACCTGGATTCTAATGAACTCAGGTATTAGAAGCCTGCGAAAACTATTTTTTTGGCCCTTGTATGTATTTTGGCAGCACAATTTGGGTTGGGATGCTTGGGTTTACATATTGGCACCAGTCCAGACAAATCTGGCTCAACTTCTCTCTCTTTCCTTCTGCCAGTCCTCCCTTCCCCATCTCTGCAATGCATTTCCCTTTCTCTTTCCAAAATCCAGCCTTGCTCAGAATGTGCATGAATGGAAAGTAATTACGTTTGATTTTAGACAACCTTCCAGGCTCCAGACATGATTGAAATATATAAGATCCTTAAACAAGTTTAGAGTTAAATATATATAACTGGGATACCTAAGCTATTATAAGATGTTACTGTATCTGAAGTTCAAATAAAATGGACCAGAAATTAGTGTTTGTGTTATCTTGGTAGTGTATCCTCACTATGCTTTCTATTTTTTTTTAAAAAAGGACATTTTATTGGAGTGTTGTGGTGAGCCTATCTGTGTTGAAATTTGAAGCATTGTCAGTAGGCTGTGGAACTCTTTGTTTTGTTTTGTTTTGAATAAAATCCAGAAGATTCTTTGTTGATGTATATAAAATTTAGGGAGCACGTGGAAATACGACAGTGAGTGCCTTAGGTTTTACTCCTTTTAGTTTATCAGAAGTCCCAAGAATGCATAACATAAAAAGCTCTTGCACAATTTGCCTGTCTTTATATAGCGTCTAGAGATCAATTTTCTTCAGTGACTCTTTTTCTTTTTTTTTTTTTCCTGTAACAATGCTGGTGAAAATGGAAAATTGCTTCTTTCTTTCTTTTTTTTCTTAATTTCAACAAATTCGATCTAGTTGAGAAACCCTTTGCACTGGGTGCTGTACAAACATATAGCAGAGTCATTCCTTTCCTCTCTGTTCTGCATATATGTACCTCTTTAAAGTACTGTAAAGAGGTTTCCTGATACTAGCTCCCTGTATTTAGAAACTTGGAGGTGCCAGACTGTGTATATACATAAGCCCATGAAACCATATATTCAGCTATGCAAGTGAATGATTTTATCTCTTCATTGCACTCATCAGCAAAATAGCAAATAACTTTTTTTACATCACTCGTGAACCTCCTAAATTAATTACATGACTCCACTTACTGAAATAGAGTGCACATCACAGAAAATACTCGAGGAGGAGCGTTGACATGCTGACACATCTTGAGACAGATGCACTGTTTGCTCCCTGTGTTGTGCAAGCACCATCTAGTGTACAGATTGGACCCATCAGCCTCAAAGGATGACCCATGTAACGAACAGAAACACCAATGTGGGAAAAAAAAATGAGGGAAAATCATCATGTGGACCCCTTGTGTTTATTGACTAATTAAATGACTGTATTTTAGTTCAGTCTCACCCAATAAAATGACTCTTCCTTGTAATGGTTACACATTCTTAGCAATTCCCTCTGTCCTAAGAAAGTATCCTGGATATTTCAGCAAAACTTCACACAATTTGCACAAGACTCCCTGGCAACAACTTGCACTAAGAACGCACTGTTCAAGGATTTTTTCTTTATTTGTACCTAGCAAACAAACTAAAATCATCCCAAAATACTTTCACCTCAGGGGCAGAACATCAAAAGTAGTTGATTGACATCTTGCCTGCCCTGAGCTGAAATGGATTGATTGGCCACAAAATATATGTATAATATAGCTGCCAGTATCATAAGGCCTTCTGCAGTCTAAAATTCTATATCGCCGATTAGCGATGCACTTGCATATGCAGAGCACCCTCCTGCTACCCGCAGAAAAGGGAGGGTGGTTGCTAAGCAACACAGTCCACACACTTCCCAAAGCAGATAGGCCTCAAATAAACCTATAGGACTGGAAAAGATGGTCCCCCACCTGCAAGTGAAGTGTCATCATTTGGGGGATTCAAAAGCCTATCTATGAAGAAAACCTAATACCCCCCCATTAAAGGGGGAAAAAAGTTACTCTAAGCAAGATTAAAAAAAAAAAAAGTCAACCAGCATTTAAAAATAAAACTTGGTGATTTATATGTATGAGGTGAAGCTGGTAAAACAGCCTTTTTCCATCTCTGTGAAATGTTTCCCTGGAGCTTAAAGATGGAGTTTCACGTTTTCAAAAACAGCATCTAATTTTGGGTTCAATAGTTGCCAGGTGCCAAACCACCAATATTAATTAATACTGTTCAGCACCTCAGAAAATCAAGCCCTCCAGCCATGCTTGAAAAATAAAACCTTAGCAAGAACACAAGTTTAAGGCCCTGAATTTGGGGAAATTTAGAGAATTCACCACTTGAAAATCAACAGCTTCAGGTTATAACTATGAAGAGATCTAGGTAGTTATGCCCTGCTGAGCATCTACTTCAGGTAGCTCTCCCTCAGTTTGTAATTACTCAAAGCAAAAGGACTAGCATCCCTATGTGTGTCTCTCAGGTTTTAGCATACACCACACCACATGTAAATGCTTGATTTCAGGGATATGGACATAGGAACAAATTCCTTTCACCCTGGTGTTTCACTTGGTTGCTCCTGAACAAGCATCTAGAGTAACTGAAAAACTCTCAGCTTCCACACAGGACTAGTGGGTAGAATGGAGGCCAGTACACAACTGGAGCAACATCTGAAGGTGAGTTTGAGGTGCCTGGTAGACTGTTTGACTAGATAATCTTCAAACAGCAGTATACAACTTTAATTAAGCAATTGAATGTATGCCCTAATTCACAGACTGATGTGTAGAGGTCTAACCATATTTTTAAAATGTGGAAGTGAATCATGCCACAAGGATATCATTTAGGGTGAGCTGAATCTCTCTCTTGATGCCACTGGCTATATTGACCAGATATTCATTTTCTATCAATCATGGGAATTTAGATACTGTTGCACATATAGGTCTCTGAAGTTTGTCATGTTAGCTTGAAGGCTGAACTCCATTCCTAAGGCTAGGTGAGGTGTCTAAAATTAATGCTGCAATTTCTGTAAAACAAAAAGTAAATATTTTTCTTCTCAATAGTGACACTGTGAAATCAGTGTCTTGGTGAGATTGCAAGTCAGGACTTCTTCCCTTTCTTCATCTATAGTGTGGAATTGCAGGGTGATCTTATAGTAAAATGAGAAAATAAGATACATATATTTGTGTCCTTAGCAAAATGTTATGCAAGCTGCCAACTATTCATAAGGGTCAGAGATATTTCTCATACTTTGAAGAATATTGTTATCAGTCAAACATCCAATGACTGCTTCCTCAATAGAAACATCAAAGTTAAACTACTGAAATGGCTTCCTTGATCCTAGTTTCTAGACAATTAGCAATTTGATTTTGCAACAAAGCCTCCAGAGTCATGTCAATCCATGTGAGTCTCAGTCCATGCACAGTCTTTCCAAAGTGTCTGATGATCATCTTGCCAGGGGTTACAGGTACATTTAAGTATTAAGGAGCAGATTTTGGTTTTGGAGCTAGAAACTATTAATAGTTCCTATGGCTTTTTTTTTAATATATATTTTATGGGCTTTGAAGGGCCACAGTTCATAGTTGGTACTGTTTGTGAAGTGGTAGGATTACTGTGACTGTATATACTTGACAGACTTTGCAGTCGAGGTGAGCTAAAACAGCTGTTGTGCTTTCAGCAAGGACTATAGATACCCTAGGAGATGGAATAGCCCTTCATCTTGGTAGCCTCTGCCTGTTGAGGAAAAGACATCTCTATTCCCTATTCAGCTGCAGCTTTTCATATTGACGATGCTGAAAATAAAAATCAGAATCAAAACCTTACTTATGTCAGGAATCTCCTTTGTCTTTTATTTTGTTCTAGAAATTAAGTACATTGAAATGACGAAATTAGGGAATTTGGCTGAGAATTTAGGGCAGTATTAAGGTATTAGAAAGCTTGAGTTAATTTGAATTTGGTACCTAATTCATTCAGATTGCTTTAGAAATCCTTAATTAACAGATGATCTGTTTTTTTTTATTATTTAATAAATACAAGGACTAAGGACTATGCCAAAACAGAGATTTAGGTATTTGAATCCTACCTCCATTTTTATGAGTTTTTTTATGAGTGGCTTTAAAAAAATTACTATTTCTAGCCATACTCAAGAATGCTTGCCTTTGTATGTGAAGTCAAGTACCTAGTTAATTTCTTTATCTTATTTTGTCTTATTTCCTTCTAGGATGCCTAAGGGTAGAGCATTCCAGCAGAAAATTCATAACTCAGCTTCACATCTTTTTTTTGTGCTCTTATTTCTTGCAGAAATACCCAAGCCATCATGGTATAAAGTCTTCTGAATGAAAAAAAAAGGACCTCTTGGTCTTGCTGGCATCTTGCCCAATGTGCATGGTTTAATTAATGATATACTGAGTCAGAAGTATGCAGTCTGAATCCCCAGGGTAGTGGTTATCATAATCCACCAAGGATGGAGGCCTGCCTTCCTTCCAAATAGTGTTTAGTGTGGCATCTATGGCACTTTAATATTGCATATACAAGTGCCTATTTTCAGCAGGAATTTCTAGATTTCGAGGCTTCAACAGTAGAGCAATTCTCTGAACCTCAGACTAAACCCTATGCACTACCGAGGGATTTACCAAGGGCAACTAATATGTTATAAACCTCATTCTACATTGAGGCTGTCTTTAGCCTGGACTTTAGAGAGCAAGCATTACAATTCAGCAAGGATATTACTATTAGCCTGTGTAGAATTTAACTGCAAAAATTTTGCATCTTACTCTTAGGACATACATGCACATGCACAGAGTAAAACTCAAGCTGGAGTTGCAAGTCAGTGAGAAAGGAAGGGAGGGAAGAGATTCTGGAGAGGATTTTTTAAAGGAAAATAATTATAAAAATGCTCATCTGAATGTAACTACTCCATCCAAATACAGTGTAGTTAGCCAATGTCTCTGTCACATGTGAAACCTCTTAGTGAATTCCTAAGGCTAACATCACAGACTAACATGAGACTAACACTGAGGATAAGATGCCTCAAGTCAAGCATGCAAATTAATATTGCAGTGAGTGGAGTTTAGTTCTTTAAGACCAAGTTCTCACAAAATTCACTGAAAGCCTAATCTTGCACTCTTGCATATTGCAATCTACTTTAAGTGATGTATCCCCAAGACAGTGTATGCTATTTGGAGAAGAGAAACTCACTGAGTAAAAAATTGAAAGCCAGTGTCAGTGAAATCTATATTTTTGAACATGAGGTGGGGTTTCTGGGGCAAACAAAGAAGGAAATGGAAACTGTGGATGAAAAACAAACACTCCATCCACTCAAAAGCATTTATGAGAAGTAATTTCATTTAACTAAATATAGCACTAGTAATTCTGAGCCAAATTATGTCTACATCAGTACAATAAAGAGTAAAGTAGATATCTTTAAGATATCAATATAGAGCTCTTCCTTTTTTTTTCCCATATGAATCTGCCAAATGATGAAGAGTTCCATTCTTCAGTGCTGTGAGAAACTGTATATTTTTTTCCTGCTTACTTCTATGACTGCTTCCCACCACTATAATTTGTTAATGAATTTCCTATATAATGATGCATCAAAATGGTTCACATACTAAGCAGTGATATGAGAAAATAAAGATTTCCAATTTATCAGATCTGCAGATTTTTCTGAAACACAGTTTGGATGCAGTCTGAAGCCTGAATTTGAATATATTTCTCTCAGAACTTAATTCAAAAACAGAGCACAAGGAGAGAGAATGAAAGAAGGGAGGAAAAGAGGTTGCTCTACTCTGTAGGACAGCAAGGATGAAAAAAATTAATAATGTAGTGATGCAAGCAGTGGCTGACAAGCCAAAAGGGAAAACTTCGACTACAATTCTCTACTGAATTCCTCCTTAATATGGTATGCATCACTTCTCAGGAGCTGTTTTTTATTCTTCAGCACATGAAGAACCCTTGATGCAGATTTCTGTTCATGTGGATAAATTTAAAGGCATGAACTGACGCAATGTAAAAAAAAAAAAGAAAAAAGAAAGAAAAAGAAATAAGAGTCTAGCCCTTTTATATTAAAGTCAAAAAAAAAATGAATTGCTGAGCAGGAAAAACAATTTTTTTTTGGTTCTCCCACAGGATTTTGAGGTAAGAAGGTAATAATCTCAGATGTGGAAAACACATTGTTAGAAAATGGAAACTGCATTTTATTTAACACAGTAAGAATTAGAAAATAATCAAAATAATTCTTGTCATGCAAGTCTAATAGGTTTACTTTTTTTTTGTATTATTCCATTTTTGTAGCAGCAGACAGAAAATATGCTGCAATAAGTGTCCAATAACTCAGTGTGCCATCCATATTCCATCCCTGACTCTTACTAACCTTCTGAGTAATGTGATTTGAGTTTTCCTCAGCTGTGCTGTGTTCAAGATATCAGTCCAAGTAGTACTTTTTAATTTCCTATTAGGCCAGAAGAATGAGAAATATTCAGTAGGTTTCCTGAATCATTTTCAAGTGGATTTTTAGAATGAGATCCTATGTTCACTGAAGCTATTAAAAAAGCACTTTAATATTCTTTTCTGGAGCTTAAATGATAACTGCACTAAAAACTGTTGGCAAATCGTGTAAATTTAAATATTCAGAATTCAGACATGCTAGAACTCAGGTTGCATATGCACTTTAATCTTCTGTATATTTATACATCTTATGACACAATATCTAATTGCATCAGTCACAAACTGCTTTCTTTCCACTGGATTTTTGGATCATTCAGAATGTACAGTAGTCATTTATGAATAGTTCACTTGTGTTTTTTGCTCATTGCTCCATGTATAGCCTCAGGTCTGTCTTACTGCATGCTAATTAAATTTTGTCCAACCCCTAGTTACTTCAGGTTTCGTTGTCATAGCTGAGCTCCACTGCGTTTCAGATTTGAAGGCTTCACATCATACTCAGATGACCAAAGTGATGTGCCCAGCATCACATAAGAATGCTGTGGCAAATTCTCTAGGGCAGCAATCAACTTTCTTAATACTGAAAGTGTCCCATATTTTGTCTGATTTCCTGAGGGGATAAACCTAACATGATCACATCATTTTCATAGAATCATAGAATGCTTAAGGTTGGAAGGGACCTCTAGAGATCATCTAGTCCAACCCCCCTGCACACGCAGGGTCACCTAGAGCATGTGGCACAGGACTGCATCCAAGCGGGTTTTGAAGATCTCCAGAGAAGGAGACTCCACAACCTCTCTGGGCAGCCTGTTCCAGTGCTCTGTCACCCTCACTGTTAAGAATTTTGTCCTTAAGTTCATGTGGAACTTTTGGTGCTTCAGTTTGTGGCCATTACCTCTAGTTCTGTCGGTGGCCACCAGTGAAAAGAGGACAGCACCATCCTCCTCACTGCCTCCCTTGAGGTACTTATAGACACTGATCAGATCCCCTCTCAGCCTTCTCTTCTCCAGGCTGAACAGGCCCAGCTCCCTCAGCCTCTCCTCATAGGGCAGATGTTCCAGGCCCCTGATCATCCTTGTGGCCCTGCGCTGGACTCTCTCCAGCAGCTCCACATCCCCTCCCTCGATCACCTCCCTCGACCTCGAATAGATTTTGTGCCTTCTTACACATCAGTAAATTTAACCTCAGACATGACTTTTCTCCTGTATGGATTCTTTGGCCATTAACAGTATTCTTGAGATATTCTTGAAATAATTGAAGCATTCATGATATCTCTTCTTTCTGCCAGTTTTTTGACAGGTAAGAAGGGGTGAGTTCACTTTCCAACCTTAATACAGTTAAAAATGCAGTTAATCAGCAATTCACATCAAACAGGATTTGACTACATTCTGATGATCTCAGATCACTATTTTTTGCTTTCTGTTCCCCAACTTTGTTTACAATTCACCTTTCAATTTATTCAGAGCCAAAAGTAACACAATACTAAATCCAGTTGCTTAGGAAGTGCTTCAGCATTTAATATATCTTACCTTTTAGATAAGCACTAGGTTATCATGCCTTAAGGTGGCAACTTTAAAGCTATTGAGAAAACTTTTTGCAACCCAGGATTTTGGCAATATTTCTTTATATTCTGCATGTTGCTCCTCTAAAAGTGCCTAGGGCGATAATACAAAAGTGCAGCACAACTATGTGAAGACTTGTCCAGGTCTTGTTCAATATGGTTAGGCATATGCTACACTTTGGATGCTTTATTGTTCCAAACAACTCATGAACATTAACCCTTATAGAAACTAGCAACCTGTCCTAGCAATAGGTAAGCTAGAATTGACAAGCTAAGAATGAATCACCTTGCTCAAACATATATACCATTTTGAAATAACCTAGAATAGCTAAGACATGGATATGGGCTTATAGATTCAACACAGGATCTGGAGAGAGATTTGGAGGATCTGCACTCCAAAGCTACTCTTCAAAGTGCAGCTGGAGGCATGTAGATTAATCCCCATCATCTAAAATGACATTAAACTCTTATGTTTAACTACCCGTATTATGTTAAAGTTAAATTATCTCATATGATGAGCAACAACAGCTCCTTTCAGAAATGTTGTTTGTTATAGAAACAACTGCTGATTTGCATTGGTGTTAGAACCTGAACTCATTTAGCAGAACATGAGATTTTCCCTTCCTGTAACAGAACTTCTGAAAGAGAGCCTAAATGATCAGGAGTGTAAGTTAAGGAAGCAACTTTTATAAGATAATTTTTATGAAGTTCTCTTGCCAGTGTGTAAGAAAGTCATCTATCCCACAGTGCACAATGGTGAAACCTCTACAAAATCAGAAACTGTTTTGCAGAAACCCTGAGTCCTCTCATAGTGTAACCACACTTACTGTCTCTCAGTAACCTTTCTCCAACGGACTGTCTATTCCTCTGATTTCTATCATCCTAGAGTTGCCCAGTGGTGCCTTGGCAAAGGAGACAAAGGGAGTTATTACAGTAGCGAATGGAACCCAATTGTAGCTGCAAATCAAATAAGAATTTGTTTGAGATAGTATTTGGTCACTTGAATCCAATCTGGCCAAGTGGTATCTGAGTGGTTTGAACCCTTCTCATTCTGAGCAGAAATCACAGAAAGTAATCCATGGGATTCTGGGAACAAAGGAGAACAGTCCCAAAGGTTAGAAACTAGCAGAAGAAAGCATGAACAGCAGCATTAAGCTTCAAAGAATGTACATATTGCAAATCTGATATTAGGGGTCATACTGGACTAACTTCTCTGGCTATAGTGGAAGGAGTGACTCACCAGAGATGGCTCATCTTCATACCTCTCACTGAAAGTCTGCCAAACCTTTATGCAGGACAGTAATATGACTAATGCATCTTGAGTTGGCGGATTAGAGGGTTGCTGACAGGCTCCTAACTCGGTGGGCATCCCTGCGGAGACAACGTAGGCCTCGATGTTAGGAGCTTCGCCCCCGCCTCTCTCCGCACTGTCTTTTTATGCCCGGTACATCCTGCCACGTAGGGCCAGTACGTGCCAGCATGTGCCAGCAAATGCCAGCAGGCAGACCAGAGGGCGGACAAACTCTGCCTTCAGTCACATAACCTTCCCTCCTGGATGCACAGGTGCGCATACCAGTAAGGGGTCCCAGCCGTCAGTCTGAGGGTCCTGCCTTTCTCATCTTCCTCCCTCTCGGGTGTTTGACCTTCAAACTAGTTTAGAGGATGTTTGCAGTTAAGTTGGCTACAAACCCGGTTGAGCAGCCACCTTCAACTGCTTTTGGAGGAGGTCGGATGTGAGCCTGGCTGAGAAGCTGCCTCCGTGCTCCTTATCACTCAGCCCAGGCAGGCAAACATCTTCTTTCTCAAGGTCTTGGATTCTATTTCGTCCAATAGTTTTATGACTCTACAGATCATACAAATTTCCACCTCCAATACATGCCACCCTGTGATCTGTAGAGGTCAATCTATTGTAGCGAAGGACCCGAACAGATAATGTTTTCATAGCAGTTTCAACCATACCTCGTGTCAGCATCATTATACAAAGGATGCAACACATAATACAGACGAACATAGCAAATAGAAATAATAGCCCTAATAACGGCTTCTGTCCTCACTTAAAGCATTACAATTCTCCAACCCCCACTTTAAAAGACGGATCAAATCTCTTTCTCGGTATCGAATTCACAAACAGTCTGTGGACCGTGTAAGCCGTACTGCTGTACCGATTTACATGCCTCTTTCACTAAATCAAACGGCAAAGGTGTCCACTGGTTTGGCTGTCCCAGGGGGCCCACTATCACAGGAAATGCTGACAACGTTCCTTGCTCCACTAGTGATAGTCTTATCTCCCTCCAGTAAATTTGGGGATCGCAATCCGCTTTTCCCTGCACCACCCCTCCGGGTTTTGTCAAACCCTCAGTAACGTAAGGCTCCTTGGTCTCTCTCATTTGCCTTTCCTTCCCCGGCCCCCTTCTCTAATTTTTCAAGGCGATCCAACAAGTTCTGTACCCAGCTGGGCCGTTCCTCAGGCTCGCCAGGCGGGGTCTGGAAGCGGGTGCACAGACGGCGTAGATGCCAGCACGGGCGGGGGCGGGGATGCGGTCGGGGCAGGGCGGGGAGGGTTGGCGATGGATCTCCAAACACCAGCGGTTTTCGGTGGCGTGGTGGTCCCGGTCCTGAAGTGCTCGCAAAGGCTGCCGTGACTCCGATGGCCACTTTCCTTTCTGCTTTCATATCTGATAAGGTAGATAGGACCAGCTGCCATGTAGTAGCAAGGTCCCTGGCCTGCTTATCCCCGTCAGCGATATGATCCCAGAGCTGTCGCCCTACATCCTCCCACATCTCCACATCGAATGCTAGGTGGGGCTCAGCTTTGAACCCATTCTCTCTGCACCAGATCAAAAGCTTGCAGAGGGTCTGTTCATCATACTTGATTCCTCTCTTAGAGAGAATACACAGGAGGAGCTTAACAATTGCACTTTCTTCTTTAGTTACTGACTGCCCCATCTCCTGCCCTGGCTGCTCACCTCCGCCAGGTGTCCGTTGCAATGAATCTTCAAATCTTCACGGATTGCCACCCAATCCGTCCCGGACCTCGTTCCCCAGCTGGGTGCTCCCATCGGGGTGTCCCACTTGAAATGCACTGAAATGGGCATCATGTCGGGGTCACCATCTGCGGGAGGCCAGACACGACTCCTGAAGGCTTCAATATGAGTCTAACGGAAATCGCTTTATTCCACGTTACAGCACTCTATTTATCTACTACATTTCTGCTAAGTCATCTAGCCACCCGTACGTTTGCATTGCAATTGGTTGCATACTACTGTCCACACGTCTTCTACCATACTAGGTTGGCTGTAGATAGCGGGGCACACGTTTACTTGATTGGCCCGCACACAGTCCTCTATTCTGCGCTGATAAGCTTGTTTACAGGTTCCTCGTCTCCTACTTCTCTGTTCTTCCAGCTGGTGACTTTCCCACGATCTTTTAGTCTTGGTCTTACTCCGGCTCATCGTATCTGTCTTCTATCGGGAAGCCTCCGGTACTTAGACATCCTCCCACAGAAACAATGCTAATGCAGGCACCCCACACACCCCCTGTACACCTCCCTACTTGGATCGATCTGTTTCATGATATGGTGAGTCATGGACGAGAGATGGAATGGTCAGACCTTGAACCTCCACCAGAAAAAAAATAGGGAAAAGAATTTGTAAATCAAATTTACAGCCCTCTGCACAATAATTTATGACAACAAGCATTAGCTTTGGGAGTGCCCGGCTCTATGTTGCATGGGCAATCCCCAGACTGTATCAAGAAATTGCTTGAAATCTTGTAATATAAGGGACTGTATCTTCCCCCTTCAAGCGGGCTGGACAAAAACTCCCCTTCGGCACCCCCCCGCTCTCTGGCAAAGCAAACAATCCTTTTGCGCCTCTAAGGAATGAGTTGAGGAGATTAGAAAAAAAAAAAAAAAAAAACTAAACACTAGAGACTGGGACTGGGGCGTCTAACCCACATGATATATGTTTGTTTTTTTTTTTTTTCTTTTTTTGGCCTGAAATCTAAGAAGTCTAAATTACAACCACCAATAAGCTCAGAAATTACGACATTATGTCTCCCTTAAAAACTTTCATCTATTAAGGTAGCTCCAGAATTTACTAATGCTTGTGCCGAAGAACAAGCACGAGGTGGAAATAGAAAGCAGCAACGTTGGAGGTAACTTATACTGATTGCTTTTAACACTTTTAAGGAAGCGACTGATTGGGGAAAGATTACTGCGCGCCCACAGTGCCAGCTGAGACTGTGAAAGAAACAACACTGCTAGACTTCCTATACACTTGAAAGCTACTGATAATACTGATAATAATAGTGAAAAATTAGTGCATGATAAATATCTTCCTTTTATTTCAAAAGGGGTAACCCATTCAGCCTCACCCCACCGAGACAAGTCTTGTTTTCTCTTACAGTGATCCTCAAGACGGCAAACGAAAATGCTGTGTCTGAGCTGCTGGACTGAAGTCTCTCTAGCATGTGCTTTTGTTACTATTGTGATTGCATTTCTCATAGTAATTTTAGTGTGTAGGCTCAAATTGTAGTTCAAAATATGTGGCCTGTTCCAGCATATTATCTCTTCTTATTAACATACTGTTTAGTAGCTCTCCATTCTTATCTTCTGCACTGCTTTAACACCACTACTTTTAAATAAAATATGCCTATTTCCTTACACCCATCAGAAGAATAGAGGGCAAGATTGTCCCCCTTCAAAATAATCATAACTTAAATTGCTCTTGGTTTGGGGAATTTCAGGACTTCACAGGTTTTACACCATTTGGCCCAGGATTTTTTTTCGGTTCAGTATCAAACAAGCCAGTGTTGTGGTATTGCTAAAATGTGATAAGTTGCTCCAATTGGGAACAAGACAATTGGCTCAGACCCTATTGGCCAGTTTACATTTCCTTTAAAATAGGCTGTCTGTGCCATAATCACAGCATAAAATATAAATCAGTAAGTGAAGACTTTTTGTCTCGTAATGACTGCCGTATAGCTTCTGGTGACGCTCTGGCTGGTTTGATCTGGGCCTGCAGTGATGGCAATATGTATACTTTCTTATGGGCTGGATTACCTGAATTCCAGTGTACCTTGGGCCTTCCAAAATTGATTTCAATATACAATGGTAACTGGCATCACGGGGTGGATACAAAGTTTGTTATAATCATTACTTACCATTGTAACTGCAATAATTTCTGCATACATTCTTGTATACAGAATGTATATATTCTTGTATACATCCACTTCCAGGATGGTTGGTATGCACTGACTCAGCTCCTCCATGGTTCCCTAGGCAACACAATCTGCCCTCCTCGCAGTTGCAAAGCGGAGTAACAGAGTATGGAAGAATTATTTGTGGAAGAATTGTTTGAAAGTGGGAACTGAGAGGAAAACTAGGGCCTAACCGAAGTTTTGGCATTACAGAGGCCTGCTTGGGGTGATACACAGTTGCCACTTCCAGGATGGCTGATACGCACGGACTCTGCTCCTCCACGGTTCCCTAGGCAACACAATCTGCCCTCCTCGCAGCTGCAAAGGGGAGTAACGGAGGATGGAGCGGAGTGAAGACACCACGGCCAAACTCTGTTGCACTCCCTGTGCTGGGCTGCTGATAAGTCGCACAGTAGCTGTCCAATGGGAGATATACGATAACAAGTCCGGTGTTGAGCCAGCAAGGGTGGCAAATCACTCCTTTTGGATGAACTTTGCTTGAACTTTGCTCATTATAATGTGAAAACCACACCTCCATCCCAAAAGTTACCCGCCTCCGAGGTACGACCACCCCTCACTGAGCATGCACTCTAGATTTTCGATTGACTGTACCTTTAAATGAAAGCGAGAAACTTTTTCACCAATCAATAACAATATTAAGTATGACTCTAGTCACTCAAGCTCCCCCGAATGTAAAGAAAAGTATAAAAGGTGAACTCAGGATGAAAAGGAGGGGGAAGAAACCATCGTAACTCATGGGTCAGTCGACAGGCTGATCCCCCTTCCCTCCCCTCAGGTCGGGACGCTGCCTGAGGAGACTCGAGACTGAGAGCCCTCTCCCATCTTCTGGGGTGAGTGATGATTGCATATTTGTACATCAGAGCTATTTAAAACCCCACGCTCTAGTAGAGAATTTCCTGTACTGACATCCGAAACCTGCTTTGTAAATGTTGCATTTGAATAAATCATACTGTTTGTGAACTCGACTACTTGTTTGGGGGGAGGCGATCAGACCTACAGTTGACGAACTGTTTGTGAATCCGATACTGCCAGAGTCGAGCTTATAGTTGATGACACTATTTGGGAACTCGATTCACTCTTAGGAAGGCGATCGGACCTACGGTCCACAGACTGTTTGTGAATCCGATACTGATTTGATATCTCCTTCCCCTCCCACCACCACCACTACCACTGCGGCTTTCAAACTGCAACGTTTCACACCATGACTTCAGATTAACCCCCCTTTAGCCTTGATAAACCCCCAGAACCCTAGCTCTTACAGCCCTGCTTCTCCTGCCAGGCTTTAGTTCAAAAGGTTACCCAGAAACCAAAGAGCAGTTTATATAGCTGCTAGAAGCCACCTGTTAGGTGTTGGCTCCTGCAGTCCATTTGATCTTGGTGCCCGCCAGGAAGATAAGAACTCGAGTCACCAATTGCCCTCCTCTTCTTCCACTCCCCTTTTAATTTTTTTTTCTTTGCCAAAAAGGCTGAATAATATCTATTTTTCATTTCAGGATTTTAATTTCATTCATTTCATCATTTCTCACTCTCTTTCTTTAGAAGCTAGGCTCTTTAACCTAGTGAAACTTTTGCTAGAGGTTTACCTAATGAAAAGGGGGACTACATACTCAGGGAGATTTGGGTTACAGTTTTCTAGATCTCCTCTACAATACTAGATATAGCACCAATTAATCAATATAATTGTATAGTTTTTGCAATGATTGATATGTCAAAACGTAGCTGGAAGGATAAATTTACTCCCAAGAAATTAAGGTAGTGAGTTTCTAAAGAAAATTTTAGAAATATAAAAATACATTAGAACACTGTAATTAGGTTCAGCATGTCTTTCAAATACAAGTTATCCCTTTCTTTAAAATAGCCCTTTCCTTGCTAATTTTTTATTTTAAGAAGCAGAAATGAAGAAATAAGCTGAGTACTCTTTATCTTCTTTGTTTTATCATCCATTGCTGACAGGAATCATAAAATCACTGAGCTGATAGAAGTAGCAGAGCAGTGCTTGCACATCACTCAAAATTAATGCTCATACCACTTTAATGCAATTAATTACTCATCATTTTGCTGCAGAATTAATTAGAGATTTTCTATCAAAATATGTCAAAGGAGAGAGACAAAAAAAAAGAAGAAAACTCTTCTGCTTTCCCTTGAAATGAAATTATGACCTCATTTAAGGGAACAGGAGTTTTGCTAGTCTTGCCCTTTGTATCAGAATTATGCACATTTGAAGGTAAAAAACTTGCTTGAATGATGAGCAGAAATGTTTTAGAGACTGAGTAAATGAGCAAAGGCAATGCCTTAAAATATTAGAAAACGACTTAGAGAGCCTAGCAGCCTTTTCAGTTCTAGAAACAGTAAATAGGCGTCTTTCAATACCAAGGGGTTTAGAAGGAGGGTTACTATATATTTTCTTCTCTTAGGTGAGTTGCAAGGTTTTCTTAGATATTTCCAGTATTTTGAATTTCAGACTTTGCAATAAATAAGCATCAAGTGCATTTCTTGTCCAAAGCTATCCTCTTCTTCCTAATGAAAATTTTGCTTCTGTTACTCTCAATCTACTAAGAAACAACCTTATATCTAAAACACTGCTTACTTTTGAAAGATTGTGCAAAATGGTCAACTCAGGACTCTAATCTAATCTGATACCAGGGTAGACTGAGGATTTCTCTTTTTCTTGAAAACTTAAGAATTGTTTTTTCAGATTCCTTTAGATTTTAAATATCCAGATCCTCCTACATTTTTTTCCTGTATCCTGTTCAACATTTTCTTGGTAGGCTAAATTTTAGAAGCAAAAATATCTCTCTGAGCTATATTTACATATTATTATAAGTTGAGAAACACTAGTCTGTTAGCTGTCAGTTCTGGTCCATTAGCCATGTTATGTCTTATCTGTTGTGGATAGATTAATGTTTCATGCATTATTAAAAAGTTAATATTTTATAGCTGAAAAAAATGAAGTTTTGTTTCCTGACCCAAAATCTTTTCTAAACATATCTTGTTGACTTTAAATCATCAAACCAGTTTCCATAGCTTGAATTTGAAAGTTTGGTATGGGGAAAATGACTGAAGATATGTTAGAAAAATTGCTAAAGCCCCTTGAGGAAAGCGAATGTTTCAACCCATTTTAAAATCTGAAGGCTTAACCAAAAATGTTTTCATAATCTCTTATCTTAACATTTTGAGCCCTGAAAGTGAAGATCTGAAATAACTGAGCATTGTGATGAATGCTTCAAAACTTTCCTCATCTTTCTAGAAGGCAGCATCCCTTCAGAATATAAAGAAGGATTTTGACATCCCTAATGACAAAAACATTGCCTTATTTTCATGGTATTGGCCATTGATTCTTTTGTGACTCTGACTTAATTTGTCACCCATTTCGTATTTCATATGAAATATAGCCCAAAGGCATATAGCTGTGATGTATTCACTAGAAATCTTCTGACATACGTATATCATTAAAATGTGGTGCTTTGGTATTTGTAAATCATTTTAGTTCTAATGCAAATACAGATCACTCCTTTGTGGAAGGTCTGTTGGATAACCATAGCCATTACTCTTAATATTTATCAGCCCATAACTCAAAATGTTTATAGTGTCAGATCTTTTAATCTGAGTTGTGCGTTCTGCAATTTCAGTAGTGGTGAAGCAGTCGAGAACTTTTGAATCAGTTATGGTATGGTTTAGATATGTTAGGATAAATGGCTGCACTTTAGTATACAGTAAATTCTTCTCATCATTTGAACTGATTAGTTGGCCAACACTTGTCTTCTAAAAATGGATATTGCCTGCCTATAAATTGCTGAAGCTATAGCCCAAGTTATATCTAAAACATAACAAGTATTCACGATGTGATATAAAGACTTACTGATTTCTTCTCTAAATTAGGATTAATTCAAAATCTAGTCTCTCCTGAGTGGCATATGTGTAGGTTTTGACCTCATTTGGTCAACTACATTTTATACAAGTTTTCTAGGTACTGAAGCATGTGTACGGATGGGTATAGTGAAGACAGAGACAGGCTCTTTTCAGGGGTGCACAGTGGAAGGATGAGATTCAGGTTATAACAAGGGAAATTTCAGTTCAGTAGAAAGGGAAAAATGTTTACCCTGAGGGTGGTTAATTATTAGAACAGAAGCTCAGGGAGGCTGTACGATCTCCATCCTTGAAGACATTTAAACCCTGATGGGAAAAGATCCTGAGCACTGTGATGAGTCCTTAAAAACTTTCCTCATGTCTCCAGAAACCATCATCCTTTCAGATTACAAAGAATAATTTTGACAACCATAATGATGCAGACATGGTCTTATTTAATTTGCACATGCTTTGCATAGGCAGTTGGACTAGACCTCCAAAGGTTGTATGAATCTGTGAGATGTCTCTGTACCAGTGACTGCAAGAGGCAAAGAGGGCGTACAAGGAAAATGATGACCCTAGACAGGCTGTTTTCATATAATTTTCCCAAAATCATTTCTCACCAGCCATTTCAGAAAGAAGATTATTTTGTCCTGACCCTTGTGTATTTATTTATCTGCCTCTTCTAACCTTTTTTATAGCAGAATTCAAGTTTATTTCCTATATATGTGTGTGGGTTTTTTTCCTTTGTTTTTCACTTCTATGAAAAGAATATACTCCGTGACATTTATTAAAAGAAAATTATTCAGGAGCAAGGAATGGTAACTTAAATTCACAGCCGCATTGCAAACAACAAAATCTGGTAACACATATATTCTGTGACAAAACAAGAAACCGCAGTGGCTTTAATCACTTCAAGTTTGAGGTACTCCTGAGAACTTCTATTTTAGTGTAGCTAAACAGGTTTAAATCTGTGGCACTTACTTAATATCAATTTTATCAATTTTATAAGCACCTCCATTCATTGTATATTATATGAATAAAAAAATACACTCTGAAGCAGGGGTCCTCAAACTTTTTAAACAGGGGGCCGGTTCACTGTCCCTCAGACACTGTCGGGGGCCGGACTATAGTTTGGAAAAAGATGAACAAATTCCTATGCACACTGCACATATTTTATTTGTAGTAGTGCACAAAAAAACAGGAAAAAGAATGCAATATTTAAAATGAAGAACAATTGTAATCAACAAAAACAAATAATATTTCAATGTGAACTATGGGCTTGCTTTTGGCTAATGAGATGGTCAATTGTTAGGTTCCATATTTGTCACTGCTAGTCGTAGCAAGTGATGCAAGTGTTCATCAGTTAGTCTGGATCTGATTGGAGATTTCAGATGCTTCATTCGGGAAAACATCTGCTCACAGACATAGGTGCTGCCAAAGACGGTTGCAATTTTGAGTGCATGGTTCCTGAGATTATGATATGTCTCTGAGGGGAGAGATGCATAGAAATTAGTAAGGCTGCTTGATTTGAATGCATCTTTCAGCGAGTCACAAGTCTGTAGTTCGGCCAATTCCATTTGGTAAATCAGATCAACAGTTTCAATGTCGACAGAAAATGGGTTCCGGAAAAGCTATACGTCCTGTTCATGGAGACGAAGCTCTAAATCTAATTTGAAACTCCTTTTGCAACATTTCTAGTACATCCATACATGTTTTGTTTGGGAATGCAACTGCTGGTTTTTCTGCAGACAGGTTTTGAGTTGTGGGGAGATGGCAGAAGTTTCCCTCCTTTACTTGGTTAATGAGCAGGTCTAATTTGACTTGAAATGCTTTCACATGTGAATACATATCACAGATGAGCTTCCCCTTTCTTTGAAGTTGGACATTGAAACTGTTGAGTAGCTCTGTTACATCTGTCAGAAACTCAAGGTGCCATTTCCATTCTGCATCTTTGAGCTCTGGTATTTCTTTGTTTTTAGAAAGCATAAAATCATAAACCTGTGGAAGTAAGTCATAAAACCGTTTCAAAACTCTCCCTCGACTCAGCCAACGGACTTCTATGTGGTACAGAATATCTTCATAGGCAACATTTAGCTCAGACAGAAATTCCTGAAACTGTCTGTGGTTTAGTGCATGAGCTCTAATGAAGTTAGCACAAGAAACTACAATTTTCACGACAGAGTCCAGCTTCAGTGATTTACAACACAGTGCTTGTTGGTGGATGATGCAGTGTATGGCTATTGGATGTGAATGGTTGCGTTTGTCCATCTCTTTGTTAATGCGTGCAACCACTCCTTTCATGGACCCCACCATGCTAGGAGCACCATCAGCTGTCACACTGAATAGTTTACCCCAGTCCAGCTCCAAACCATTCATAGTTTGGCAAACTTTCCTCATAGATATCCTCTCCTGTAGTTGTTCCTTTGATGCTTTTCAGTGCAGCAAGCTCCTCTGTGACTTCGAAAGAATCATTTGTCCCACGAATGAAAATTAGAAGTTGTGCAGAATCACGAACATCATTGCTTTTGTCGAGCGCCAATGAGAAATAGCAAAGTTTTCTTGAGGAGTTTTGCAACTGCAGATTCAAATTTTCCCCCATTTCTTCAATCCTTCGTGCCATTGTAGGTCCCGAAAAACTCACTGTACTAAATAAATCCGCCTTCTCTGGACACATCTCTTTGGCAACAGAAAGAAGGCATTCTTTGACAAATTCTCCCTCTATGAATGCTCTGCAAGTGCGCGCTATGAGCTTGGCAACTTGATAGCTTGCTCGAAGTGATGATATATTGAGCTGCTTTTGCTTCACAGAAGTATTTTGCTGAGTTGTCAATCCATGTTTCAGTCTTAATATTTTATCTTTTCTCACTTGTCCGACCAAAGAATCATATTTATCTTTATGTTGAGTTTCATAGTGTCGACGCAAATTGTATTCCTTGAACACAGACACTGAATTCTGGCATATCAGACAAACAGCTCTTTCTTTGTACTCCGTGAAAAAATAATCAGAAGTCCACTTTTCTTGGAATACCCTGCACTCGGAGTCAATGTTTCTTTTTTTTGACATGATGGTGCGTGCGCTTCCCACCGGTGCTGGCTTGCTTGTCCTGCCTGGGAGCTGGAGGGAGGGAGGGAGAGACGGGGGAGCCGCCCACCTCGCTGATGCCGCCGCCCCCCTCCTCAGCCCGGCCGCGCAGTCCGGAAAGGGTGGCCAGAAGGGACCGAAGGAACTTTGCCGCGCCAGGGCTCTGGCGATTCGCCCGAGTTGGCTGGACCTCGCAGTCCAGAGGCTGCCGACTGAGCTTGCCCGGCAGAGGAGATGCCCGCGCCTCTCGCCTGCCGCGCATCGCAGAGGAGGAGGAGGACGGGGAGGCTGCGGCGCGGTTTGTAGCCGAGAGGCGCCCCCTGGCGGGGCAGGTCGAGGACGAGGCGCTGGTTTCAGCCCAGTCCCGGCGGGTGCTTGGGGGCTGCGGAGGCCGGCGCGCGGATTAAGTGGCAGGAAGTCATCTGCGGCTGCTTGGTTTCCCCCCTGAACCCCCGTCGGGGGAGGGGCGGAGGGCGGTGGGCCGGATTGAGGACCCTGGGGGGCCGTATCCGGCCCGCGGGCCGTAGTTTGAGGACCCCTGTTCTAAAGGCTCAAGGGTTTTCAAAGTTGTGTCTGACTAAACAGTGGATTTTTTTTTTTACTTAGTCTCATTTATACATATTGAGTCTTCTCATTGCAATCACTGCAGTTACAGCTATGGAAAAAAAAAAGAGAGAGAGATTTCACCTAAATTGTTTTAGTCCATTAGTGTTGCCGTTTGCTGTCTCCGGCCGCACGGTCTCCGGTCTCAGCTCTCGGCAAGGTAACGTGTTCACCCGGAGGTCGGGCTCTCCGGGGCCATCCTACCCCGCTAGGGGACAAACCATGTAACACCAATATGGTTGGAGTGGAGTGCCGTTTATTGTTTACTGCTCACTACAGTTATACTCCTTGCGAATGCGGAAGCTTGCTCTGCCACCAATTAGCAACAATGTTACCTTATATGGCTATGTACTGATTCTTCAGACAGCTGACTCGCCTTAATTTCTGTTAACCCTTAGCTTTCTGTAACATCGCGAGATCTTCCGAGCGCCAGGCCCTAAGCCTAAGTCAGGCCAAGTCAGCTTATGTCAAGCACAAAGCCATATTGCTATATCTATATATCCGTCCACACATTAGGATTCAGAAAACCTAGAGCATTACATACTTAAGTGGGAGTGGGGAGGGAAGGGAAAAAAAGTAGGAGCAGATTGCAGCACTTTCTGTGTGACAGCCAAATGAACAAAGAATTTACTTGGGGAACATACATAGGATATATATGTTAAACTCTCTTGTTAAGCGTAAAATCTGAAGGATGAGAAAATACCTTTGATATGTGGATATTTGTAAGTCTCTTAAACCATTGCAAAGAGAAGCATGGAAAAATCAGAGCAGGAAGAAAAGCCTGAGGTACACCTTGCTCTGCAATTCCATGAACAGAGCACCTTTCCACAGTAAGAAAATTATGTGTTCTGGTTCATGGTCCCCAAATTATGCAGTTGAAAAATGATAAGCAATATGCAGAACAGGAACCAGAGCTTCATACTTTGAGTCATACAAAGGACTGAATAAAATGCAGATTCTTGTTATTTTTGATGTGTTTCTCTTATATTTAACAGAAGTAAGGATTCCCTATCTACTTCCAACTATAAATAACAATGGATTTCCAGTGTTTTTGGTTTGTTTTTGTTTGTTTTGTTTTCTGTTTTTTTCTTTTCTTTTTCCATTTCACAGTATGTAACTATTTACGATGTTAATGCATCTTTTCCTGTTTTGCCCTTACACTCATATTTCTATCTTTCCTACATTTTTATTGGGTACCAGCAGGTCTCATTAAAAATAGCAGGAGATTAATAGAGCAAGATTGTGCTATAACACACTAAATATTCGATCATTACCTAGGGAAAATATGCATTGATTTTAGTTTGCACATTTTTTTCCACATGTTATAATAATTATTAAGCCTGTTCACAGAATCCCCTGCTTTTTAATAAACTGCTTGAGGTTTCATAGCTAATTGCTACAGACACAAATGCATCTACCAAAATACCTAATAACTTGGGTTGATAGTGAAATATTATAGGCCAGGTTCTTAACAGTGCCTAATGCCTACTAAAATCAGTAGGTATCAGAAACCTGAACACTTTTATAAATGTAATGTTAAATGTATAAATGTAATGTTAATTAATGGTGACACAGAGTAATAACTCTTGACCAAGGATGACACATAACTGGACAAACTTTCATTTGTTCCCTAGTCCTTCTCAAGTTGACATTCTCCTTCCATCATTTCTGCAGACTGAGCAAAACTAATTTTGTTTCTTGATGTTCTCAAACACATTACATGGCGAGTGAGGTCACACTTAGCATTTTAAGCAAGGGGAAAACTATTGGGAAATGATGACTCCCAATGCTTCTGGTTGAGGGGTTGCAGATTCTCAGTGAGTCTGCTAGCCATCAGTGCAGCACACTGAGGAAAGCAACATGCTCTTCCATCCCAGAACTGTTATCCTTACCATGGCAGGTGTCATGGAGCATGCATTTCCACCACACATGCAGTGCAGTGTGTTCCTTTGGGTTGTTTTCCCAGGAAGTTTCACTGGGCAGTGAGTTATTCACAAATATGTGTTTTTATTATAGAAAGGTATCAGAAACAATCCACTATTGATGAAGACAATACTTTTAAGAAGTGGTATAGTTGAAGGAAACGTGATGCTGGGTATTCCTAACCATGTTCATATGGAAAGTATTTTTTTACAGGGCAGTGGGAAGTGCTTGGATAAATCCATTTCCATCTTGACTAACTCCAGTGAGGAATGAGAGAAGTTTAGCTTTGAACAGTGGTCCTTCAGAGAAAAACAGAAATCAAAACAGAAAATGAAGCAGAGTGCTTCAAAGAGTTTGAGCTTGTTTTGGAGGCTGAGATACAGCCTTGGAGGGAATGGAGGAGCTGTTCTGGAAACAGGCCTCTCTGAGCAGGAGAGGGACCTCCTCCACGTTCAGGAAGCAATGGAGGGGGGACTGTTCTGCTGAAAAAATGGGAGATCCTTGAGACACGAGCATGCTATCCTTACAACCAGGATTCCCTGCTTTTTTTTTTTTTTCCTGAGTAGCAAGTGATTAAGAAGCAGCGAGAGGTTCAAATGCTACTAGGGATTGGGGGATACTCTTTCTGTTAGACCCGGGTCAATATCATATAGTTTTCTGTGAACAAGGCTGTGTGCAGAAACACAAATGGGAGCGCAGACTGGAATACTTTGCTATAAGGGTCGTACAGCTCATTATGGTTGCCATCCCGGTTATTATCAACTACTGGAGTACCTATGCATAAGTTTACCTACAACCCCAGATACAGCTGAATTTTCAATGAGATTTGCACCTTCACTCACCCCACCCCAAAATCCCTCTTCCCCTTTCCCTCCTGCATTGCAAGGAAAGGCAGCCTGAGATTATCAATGTATTTCTCCTTCAACCTCTACCTCTTCTCAAACCACTGTCCTTTTTTTAATTAACAGATTTATTAAAGATTTAATTAAAAACTTCCTGGTTAAGACACAGCACTAATGGTCTTGTGGAGACCAGCAGGGAAAAAACTGCATCTGTGAGATTTAAACATGAACAAACTGCGCTCTTTTCTGTAGGAGAGGAAAAAAGTTACAGAGGGTGCAGGAATGGACTTTTTCATGGGTACCTGTAGTGGACCATACAGGCACAAAATGCTGCATATGTTGATTTTGCTGGACTCACATGCAAAGGAGAATATAGTCCTGTGCATAGAGGTCTGTAAACTCATCAGTTGCTATGCAGAAGGTAGCTTCCGCAAATGATGGTTTCAACTCCAATGATTTGATTAGTGCTACCATGATATATTCCTAGCTTAAGCTGTTGTTTTCCCTGATCCATAAACTTTTAAATAAAGCCATCTGACAAATCACCCTATGATCATGTCAATAAACAGCCTGATTTGGTCAAAACCTTTGCTATGCTGAAGGACCATTTCACCAAGGGAGCAAAGGAGCCCCCCCTAATAAAACAGCAACCATCTGTAGAACATGTCTTTACTGTAAATAGTCCTTCATAGGGCTAATTCACTGTCTAATGTTCTGGAAAGAAGGTATAAGGGATGCCAGAGGCCAAGGTATTCTTCTGAGGAAAGACCCTCCAGACTTCTGTCATAGAACTCTACATGAGTTGATATATCCATTGAATCCTCCAAGGACAAAGCCTTCTCTAGATCTCTCATGGGGCACATATTGCTATGTGATAATGAAAGACTCCTTTCTATCGTTTGTTTTCAGGAACATAGCCTTGGTCTTCTTAAAGATGATGCAGCAATACTCCCCCTACATTTTGTTACCTGCTCTGATCACCTGCTTGTCAATTCCAACATACTTCTCAGGAGTTGTTCAATTGGTATCTTTAAGATATCTGTCTTCCTCTTTCTTGTTGCTTATGACTGTGGAAAGTCAAATAAAATCAATCTAGAATCAAGGAAAAGTATTTTGTGGTACTCAGAGTACCAGAAAGAAAAAGAAAGAAAAAAAAAAGCAGTAACATAAGCATAATCGAATCCTTGATTTTCGTTAAATTTCAAGAAATCAGAAGGAAAGCCCACAGCTTTTTCTAGAATCCTATACCTGTACGTGTGCTCCCAGACAACCTCAGGATTGGTGTTAAGCTCTCCATGATGCCATAGTGAGCAATTTCTGTCTTGTTTTCAATAGTAGAGAAACAGTTGGATGTAGCAGCAGTGTGAATAATTGCTCTGTATAGCACTAAGTGTGAACACAAATATGGTTACACACCTAAGAAGGATGCATGCTCCATGCTAAACTGAAAATGTAGGTACATCTGTTATGCACTACCTCTTTCTGAGGTTAAGTCTGCAGCTCAGTCATACACCCATAGGATATTAAAATTCTAGAGTAGGATATTGAGTAATGAGACAAAAGGCATACAAAACCAGTATAGGTTTGAAGCCTGAATATCTGGGTATTGCTGATGAATTCTTGAAGATCTAACATGGAACTCTTCTTGTTCTGTAACAAGAACACAACTGTTTTCTGTGGATTTTCTGTTGTGCATAAAGGTAGAACTTTTGCTGCAGCTATTACTCTAGTGTTTGCATAATGTGTAGATAACATTTTGGGGGGAATTTCCACTGCTTGTCAAAGATGATCACTTTTGTCAAAAGTAAGAAAATGCCTTAAAAATTCCTAAACTGCACATGCAGGTGAGCAATCACAAACATGCAGTAGAATTACATATTTATTTCACTGGGAACTTTTCAAGCTAACTCAAAATGCTATAGCAATATAATGCTATTACAATCTATTCTACATTCTGTAATTGCTATAGACATTACAAAGGCATCCCAATTAAAGATTTACCAAGCTACCTAAAAATGTAATTTGGAGTGTGTGGATCACCCACCCATCGAAGCTCAATTGATTTTTGAGAGTTAGCCACCTAACTTTTATAGATGCTTTCACAAGCACTAGACCATTGTTTGGATTAAACTCCTAAACACATATGTACACTTTGCTTAGAAGATTGGTAATGACACATAAATATTACATAATGCTGTCTGAAATTAAGCAGTCTCTGTCTTCATACTTTTTCAGAAACTTATTCGTCTCTAATGAGCAAGCCTCACACTTTCTTTCCCTCAGTCCCCATTCTCCCAAATGGAGTAGTGAACCTTTTTGATATATGTTAGAGCACCACAATTATATTTTTGCTGAGCTGATGCGCTGCAAATAAGTGTACATTAGAAAAAACAAAGGAAAATAAATCTCCACTGTGCTGCTATTTTTACTTGCATAAATCGTAGGAATGTGTGCAGGAGGAAAGGAGGAGTGCACAATAAACTAAACAGTGATTGGTCCTTCTGGGCCTTTGTTGTATAAGTTACTGAAGAACCTTATTTTGCATTAATGTTAATGTGAAGAAAGAGAATGCTTTGTACTTTGCAGATTTAATGGTTAATTACCTGGTGTAGCCCAAGGAGACTGCTTTAAATTCACACATTCCCTTCCCTAATCTAATTCTGTTGTTCTAAATCTTTCAGCTGTTTTCATTTTGGATTATCTGTCACAGTGCAAAACTCACAGTTCCACAGATGTTCTGGAATACAAAAATTAGATAAAAGAACCATAATTAAGTTTCTAAATTCTCATTTGTTATGTAATACTTTAGAAAAGTTCAATAACTTTTTTTTTTTGCCATTTTTACTCACTCTTTAGAACAGGCAGGAATTTGGGTAATGTTGTAATAGTGTCATAAACTTTAATGAAAAAAAATCCACTATGTCTATAAATATGTGCTTGCATATTCAAAATGCTGAGCAGTCAGTAGCTCATGTTGACTTCATAAGACATGTGGGACTGTATTTCCTTTTGCGTAAGTTTCATCCAAAGTAGCTTTATGGAGTTAAACAATAGAAGACCATATATGCCATAAATCACAGAAAGCAGCAGTGTGTAGATATTATATGGAGAATAAATTAATGCATTCAGTTGTAAAGGCAATAACTTACAGAGAGAGAAATTAAGAAACAGTCAATAGGTTATAAAATGAGATGAGGAGAAAAGCGGAAGTCAATGAGGCGGGATGCTCAATGAAGACTTTTTTAGGTGATGAGAGCTGAGGAGAAGACTTCTAAATCAATAGCCTGCAGAAGGATAAAAAGACCCTAGTTAAACAAGGAGAATAAAGGGAAAGAAGAAAGCAAAATACAGTCAGAGCTGTTATGTTTCTTGGGTTTCTTAAAACTTCTTGGGACCAGAGCTTTTGACTGTACTTGTCTTCAGGCATATTTAGAAAGTCTGATGCAGATACACCAAGTCTGCTCTGCAATGATATTTGGTGGATTTAGAAATAATTGAGGTACTATGAGAAATTTACCTGGCTTAGTATGTCTCTGCCTGGACTAGTCTGTTGTATTAATTTACAAAATGCCTCTGAATGTGTCAAAAATTCTATTTAATTGAGAGGAGTAAAAGGAAAAGAATGCAAAGTTTTCTACAGTATGGCATTGTGATGCTACCAAAATGGCAAGGATCCCACAGGAGAAAAAGGAGAGCATTTTAAAAGAACAGAAGGCAGACTTGGGATTTTTTGTGTGTGTGTCAAAATGGTTTGCCACATTTACCTGCCTGAAGGTATTCTGTTGAAAATATATACGTAAATGTTTAGATAATACATTAAAGAGGATCAAGCAGGACCAAAAATAAATTCAGCTGCATTCTAGCAGTGCAGGTGTGAAATAGTGTCACTAAGTCCACTGACATTACTACAGATATGGACTAACTTCTTGCCTTTCTTCTCTTCTGGCACATGGTATAATGGACTTCTCTGATCTAATGTACTATTTTTGTCATTATTTTTCATTAAAAGACAATGTGTACCTCTTTGAAGGATTACTGAATTAGCCATTCAAGACAAGAGCAATATCTCAGTTATGAAGAATCAACTAATTACCTATTTAAAATAATGCATTACACCATAATTACATTATTTAATTAGAAAATTAGCTGATTTTTTAATACTTGTTTCTTAATTAAAGTCTTCACGGGGTTTGAGTGCTTATTAAGTCCATTTGGAATGGATGTGCTACTCATATTTTGGAATACATTTTAAATTGCCTGCAGACTTTCCCCCGACCCATACTTTCATTCGTATTCATAACGTATTCATATTCGCATTCATAACGAGGGAAGGAAGGGAGGGAAGGGAGGAAGGGCGGAAGGGAGGAAAGGAGGAAGGGAGGAAAAAAGGAGGGAGAGAAGGAAGGAGGGAGGGAGGGAGGGAAGGAAGGAAGGAAGAAAGGAAGGAAGGAAGGAAGGAAGGAAGGAAGGAAGGAAGGAAGGAAGGAAGGAAGGAAGGAAGGAAGGAAGGAAGGAAGGAAGGAAGGAAGGAAGGAAGGAAAGGAAGAACGAAGGAAGGAAGGAGGGAGGGAGGGAGGAAGGAAGGAAGGAAGTAAGGAAGTAAGGAAGGAAGGAAGGAAGGAAGGGAGGGAGGGAGGGAGGAAGGAAGGGGGAGGGGAGGGAGGGAGGGAGGGAGGGAG